>NC_090179.1:16684525-16984525 GCF_024679245.1 Pseudorasbora parva
GCTCCCCACTGCTCAGGCTAGCTGAGGACCCACTCACTCCAGCCTCTCTGAGGACCGCACCAACCCTATCCTTCCTTTAGACACACCAGCTCCTACATTCCACAACAGGGAGTCTTTCTTCATTCAAATATGTGTGTCTTGAAGGGAAAAAACATTCAGTAAATCTTTACTGTAAAAGGGTGTAAAGCATGTCCGATTTTATTCACTACTGAATAAAGAGAGACAAAGGTAAAATACAAATGTAGAAATAAAGGTACATTTTTTAGATAACTTTTCATGTCAAAAATCACAATCACAAATAGATCTCCAATAACCGCAATAGTGTGTATTTGGTGAGCAAATAATGTTTTTCATTCATGTATTGAAATCAATCAATACATCCATCCAACCAACCCAACCAACCAACTCTAATCAAATTAACCAACCGACTAACCAACCAACCAACAAACCGACCAATTAAATTAAACCAACCACCTAATCAAACCAACAAACTAACCAATCAAATCAACAAAATCAACCAACCAACCACCAGCCAACTCAAATCAAATTAACCAACAACAAAACCAACCGACCGACCATCAACCGACCAACCAAATAAAACAACCAACCTGATCAAACCAATCAACCAACCAAATCAATCAACCAACCAAATCAATCAACCAACCAAATCAATCAACCAACCAACCAACAAACCGACTGACCGACAAACCAATTAAACCAACCAACCAAATCAATCAACCAAACAACCAACCAAATTAACCCAACCAACCTAATCAAATCAATCAATCAACCAACCAACCAAATCAATCAACCAACCAACCAACCAACCAACCAACCAACCAACCAAATTAAACCAACCAACCAACCAAATTAAAACCAACCAAATTAAACCAACCAACCAACCAACCTAATCAAATCAACCAACCAACCAACCAAATCAATCAACCAACCAACCAACCAACCAACCAACCAACCAATTAAACCAACCAACCAACCAAATTAAACCAACCCAACCAACCAACCTAATCAAATCAACCAACCCAACCAACCAAATCAATCAACCAGCCAACCAACCAAATTAAACCAACCAACCAACCAAATTAAACCAACCAACCAACCTAATCAAATCAACCAACCAACCAACCTAATCAAATCAACCAACCAACTAATCAAATCAAAATCAAATCAAATCAAATCAAATCAAATCAAATCAAATCAAATCAAATCAAATCAAATCAAATCAAATCAAATCAACCAACCAACCAACCAACCAACCAACCAACTCAAATCAAATTAACCAACCAACCAACAAACCGACTGACCGACAAACCAATTAAACCAACCAACCAACCAAATCAATCAACCAAACAACCAACCAAATTAACCCAACCAACCTAATCAAATCAATCAACCAACCAACCTAATCAAATCAACCAACCAACCAACTCAAATCAAATAAAATCAAATAAAATCAAATTAACCAACCAGCCAACCAACCAACCAACTCAAATCAACCAACCAACAAACTAACTGACCGACCGACCGACCAACCAATTAAACCAACCAACCAAACAACCAAATCAATCAACCAAACAACCAACCAACCAAATTAACCCAACCAACCAACCTAATCAAATCAATCAACCAACTCAAATTAACCAACCAACCAACCAACCAACCAACTAACTCAAATCAAATCAAATTAACCAACCAGCCAACCAACCAACTCAAATCAACCAACCAACCAACCAACCAACCAACAAACCGGACCGACCGACCGACCAACCAACCAATTAACCAACCAACCAACCAACCTACCAAACCACCAAATCAATCAACCAAACAACCAAATTAACCCAACCAACTCAAATAAACCAACCAACCTAATCAAATCAACCAACCAACCGAAACTTAGAAGGCATCTCAAAATTTTCAAAACAGATTAAGATACCAATAAGTGCAATCAAAAGTTCCTTGCAAATCACTTTGAATAAAAACACCTACTAAATGATTATGTAAATTCAAAAGTCAGAGATATGAATAGAACTCTTTATATTTATTCTACAAGATATCTTTACTATTTCAAAAATAAAATGATCTAAGCTATAATGTTCACATTAATCGTATAGCTCTATACAACTAATTTGTCAAATATTTTCTCTCTTTTGGGAGGAATATCAAAAACAAAGTTAATTCTTAAATGTAAAAATCCTTTGAATCTCCTGAGCTATGGAAGAGAGAATTATGAGAAGAACCTTGATGTTATGTTATAGATTCTATAGCATACTGGTTTAGAGCAACAGTAGCCTTGATGGTTTTCTAAACAACCAGAAGATAATGGTTCTTTGTGTAAAAAATTTTCTTCTAAAATATTAGGTTGCAAACACACTGATTTTTAAGGCCAAGCACTGGGTGAGGAGTTTTATCCTCCGCTAATCTAAAAGGGAGATAATGCTGAGAAAACAGTCATCATTTTAAATGCAAAGCAGGAACATGACATACGCGGCTAACTCAGGACTGCCAGTCTCCTGCTATATGCCTGTGAAGTCAGGTCTGACTCTGCCATGTGTCAAAACCATTCAAAAACACAGCATAGATTTCAGTGAAGTCCATCCTATTCTGTCTCCACCTTTAGCAAGTCTCAGCTGTTTCATGTTCACAAACTGACAGGCTTGCAAGGCCCCGGGGCAAAGAGGGTCCAACCAGGAGCTCGTTAACCAACAAGAAGGTGTCAAACTGGGGCAGCTCATCAAATCAAGACCCTGGCTTCACCTCGGCCCGGTGAATGTCTGTTAGCCTGGGGCAGGGGAAAGGAAAAACAGATATCCACCATTCCTTCAACTTTTATATGCTTACAAAACCAATTTTAGTGCTAGTAATGAATAATAAACTGGACATGTCATGTTAAAAGATCAGCAGAAATGTTGCTCTTAGGGTTTAGTCAATGAGAAAATGGCCACCGTTACACTAGAAATGTTTTACCAGTGTCACATGGTCTGAAAACACTACAGTTTGTGTGCTCAAACTTTCCACACCACTAACGTACACTTAATGCCTACTCATGTGTCACACGCCCTGATAACATCACGATCCATGACTTTCGATGCTAGTTAGCCACGTCCAGTGCTAAAAGGTGCAAAGATAAACCTAGACAAAGAGACTATAGCAAAATAGTCCTGCGATACGGTCGCAATCATGTTACCTCCTGCTATTGAGCAGGAGATTTCCTTACATTCTGGCTAAAGATCTTCTTGGCAGAGGCAATACATATTCACACAGAGGAGAAGAAAAGTAAAAGAGAAATACTGAAAAGTCGCTGGCTGGCATCCAGGGCCCCTGTTTTGCTATTCTTCTCAATCCTGCCCAAACTCTACACGTGGCAGCCTGCCAGCAAGAGAGAGGGAGTGTTATCAGTCCACCTCTCTTTTTCTCACATGCTTTTTTGCATAGCACTTGCATCTAGCTTTTGTGTTCTCACTCTTTCTCAGCTGAGCACAATGAACAATGAGGTTTGTTTGAGTTTGGAATGAACTACATTTTAAAAGTTGAATCAGCCCTAAACATGCCACTGAAGCTCGGAAACTGCAAGTGCAACAGCAAACAAAAATATTGCACCATGCTGATAATGAATCTTTAAAAAATCTGGGAACAGGTGTAGTGGTATCATAGGCCTTGTCCACTAATCATATATTTTTCTCTTCTTTTTAGCCTTCCATCCACAGAGAGACAGTGTTTTTTTGTTTTTTTTTTCAACAAAGGCAGAGCTTTTTAAAAAGAGTTGTAGAATGAACTGTTGAAACTGGTATTCGAAAACGGTGGCACATGTTTAGTCATGTACCGCATATAATACCAATAGATATCTATGGTTATATGGTGTTGCTAAAGAGAAATGTTCCTTTTTAGAATCTTCCCATAACATTCCAGCAAAGATGGCAGAAAATGTACACGCAATTGCTTTCCTGGCTTCCCAGTTTACGATTTTGAGTGGTGGGATATTTTGCTAATAAAATAATTGTGGAGTATGACTTCATGTCTGCTCTCTCTGTATCATCTCGTTAGGTTTATTTTTTTTTTTTTTTACACATACAGAACAAGGTGATTTAAGCATTTTCAGAAATTTCAGTGTGGATGAGCAACTATTGGAAAATCCTAGTGTGGACAGTAGGGGTGACCCGTATAGTCCAAGATTCAATGCAACGCTATGCAGAGCTGGATTCGACCACCGATCTCATGGTCGAATCTTCGCGGGTGTTATGAAATGAGGATCATACTATTTTGATAATATGGGGGTGCTTGGTATTTGAAAAGACGTGGCATCTGAAGCTCAGCCTTTAAAATTCGAACATGTTTTACACACCGGCGGTGGCATTCGCCGCCTGTCCGTGGGCGTCAATGTATACTGATTTCACCCTGTGCTACAAGATACACTCATCGTGTAGCTCTTCTGTCAGAAGTTGATTCAGAATTGAGCTTGCACGTATATAATGTGCGTGTCTGGTGTGAGATACCTGAGACACGCCGCTGAGCTTCGTATCCGGTGTGCGACCAGACATAAACGGTAAATGCACTCAAAATGTTCTTTTCCTCTCTAGGCAGGTGTTTTTTTAGGTTTATTTATCAAAATGATCTTTTATATGTTTGTGTGATGTTCTGTATTTTGACCGCGACTTTAAAATGTTATGAGAAAACGTTTTATGAATGTTTATCCACCACATTACTCTTTATTTAAACCTAAATAAGAAAGCCATTGTCAGTTCGTCTGTCAGTTGGCAGGCAGTTTCAGTGGCTTTATTAAAAGTGGTTGCCGTGTGCAGTGTGTAAAGAAAAATAATCGTCAAATTAACCTGCTGACTTGTGTCGTTCCCCTCCCGACCCATTCACACACACACATAGATGATCAGTCGACCATAGAAAGATTTGACAATTCTGATTCGAATGTGTAAATCCTTAGTCGGGGACACCCGTAGTGGACAGGAAACATTTTGAAACATTTGCGTGTCTTTAGGTTCTAAGGAAGGTTTTTATTTGTATCGTTTAAAAGGTCCCACCAAACAAAATACACATAATAAATATAAAACGGTATTTTTATTTAATTATAATTAAATAAATTATAATTAAATAAAACTATAATTTATAATTATAATTAAATTAAATTATAATTAAATAAAAATACTGTTTTATATTTAGTATGTGTATTTTGTTTGGTGGGACCTTTTAAACATAATATATAAAATATATAGTATATTTATACACTGTAAATATGAATAATTGAATTCAAGTTTACATATATCATACTTTTTTGTAATTGTTCAGCCACATTTTGAAGGCGCAGAAAGAAGTTAGATCTGTTCAAAATCTGTCCAAAGTGTCAGAGCACGATTACTAACTGCTAGGCCACGTTCACAACACAACTAACAAGACTGAAAGTGTGGTGGAGCATCCCCCCCCCCCCCCCCCAAAAAAAAGACAAAAATGTTCATCTCTCCCTCTCTTTTCTCTCTCTGTGAGCGGACAGGTAATTAGCCTGAGCTATGCAGCCCGGCACGGGTGGGAGACACAGACAATGCCACCCTCATAAGAGCCTGGCATGACCACTGGCACGCACTGGCGGTCTGTCCACCAACGCCAGGAAGGAGCGCCTGGTGCTTATCTGCCCAGGATTTGGAAAAAAAGGCAGGGCGGGTGGTAGAGGATTTGGGTGAGCAGAAAGAAAGAGCAACAACACAGATTGGGAACAACAGGGTGTGAAGAAAAATTTTAACCAGACAAAATCAATAAATAAATACAATTGAAATGGCCCTGTTATATTATATTATATTATATTATATTATATTATATTATATTATATTATATTATATTATATTATATTATATTATATTATATTATATTATATTATATTATATTATATTATATTATTTAAAACAAAAATATTTTATAATATTACAAAATATTATTTATAAAGTTGCAAATAACTCATAGACAAAAAGAAAGGCAATGAAAATAAAGTGAGCCAGAACAAATGATTACCACACTCGGATCCCAACAGAATGATCAGGATTTATCTTTCATCCTGGCTTGGGGCAACAACCCACAATCCCTTCCCAGTTCGCGGGGAGCTGGAAGAGCAGCGGTCCATCTGAGTGAGGAGCAGATCAGCTGGTCACGGGGGCAGCAGCTGATAGGTTAATCAGCCTCCCAGCCATCGCCTCTGATTATAGAATTACACCCCATCCGCCATTTATTTCACACCCGAGGCCTGGCGCTCAGGCCTGCAGGGCTTACAGAGGATGGATGGAGAGAGTGGGATGGATGAGGAGGGAAGGGGGTATCTATCCCTCCCCCTGGTCCCCGAGGGGTAGAAACTGAAGAGATGGAACAGTAGAGGAAAGGAAGGCAGCAGGTGCAATGGAATCCAGATCTCATTGCATTATGCATGCCAGCAACAGTGAGACCAGGGGTTGAATGATGATAGATGCATCCACAGTCCGCCAGGAGGGGCGGAGGAAGGCTGGGGCTGGGGCTGGGGCTGGGGCTGGGGATGGGATGGGGTGGGGGAAAAGGTGGAAGGAGGGATTCATTGGTAAAATAGCCCTGAGCTGAGGTTGAGAGGTTAAGGATGTGGAATCATAGGATCATTTTAATCAGGTGTCTTTTTTTCTTGTTTAGCATTAATATATCAATATACACACACTACAAAAGTTGAGGGGTGCTTTTCCCCTGACAATTTATAACTTCGATGCATAAAATTGATCAAAATTACAGTTAATACATTTATAATGTTCCAAAAGTTTTCAATATTAAATAATTGTATAGTTAAGGTTAATCTATTTATCAAAGATAGATTTCAAAAACATTATTGCAGTTTCCATAAATTACACATAAACAGTTTCAAATAAATGGAGTAATGATGCTGAAAATGAAGTTCTGCATTTTAATAAATATTAAAATACTAAACAGTTATTTTAAATTGTAATAATACTTCACAACATTGCTGTTTTTAATGTTTTTTCATCAAATAAATGCATCTTTGTAGCCTAGAAATCTAGACGCACCCTAGCGGCAGCAAATTTAATTTGCCCGCAAGTGTCGTCTAGGAACTCTCAATACCCTTCTGAGCTGTATTCCTCACAATCGGGACGGGCCAATCACATCGGTGGGCGGGGCCATAATGACGTATAGAGTCGGTGGGCGGGGCCATAATGACGACGGCCGTGTTGCGTTTGCGTGCTTCTAGTAAACACAGAAACTGGCGAACGACGGCGGTCTTTCGAATCAGCTTTGACTGCGATTCTGGAAGACTTGGAGTTAAGCTTTTCTCTGAGAAAAGAACAAAGAACGACACTGAAGTCATTCTTAAAAAGGGAAGATGTGTTCTGAGTTTAGCCGACCGGATACGGCGAATGTTTAATCTATCAACAAGCTCTGCTTCACCTCCGTTACTCTGGTTGGTTGTAGCGCTATCCTATCACGTGCAGAGGGAGTTTGAAAGACAACCGTTTATCCCGCCCCTCTGATTGAGCCCTGTCAATGGTGAGTTTCCAGACCAAACTTCTTGATGTGGGTCTGGCTTGTCAGGCTAGCATCTTTGGTGAGCAGAACAATGAATAATCTTACCAACCCCAAACTTTCGAACAGTAGTAGTTTATATATAAACAATACAAATTAATTTGAAAAAGTAATTTATTATTGAATTATATTTTTATATTATCCAGAATATATACTGACAACTATCTTTATATCATGTATAATGACAACTAAAGCTTTTAGGCTAAAATGGAAGAATCCATGGTATGTCTTGCCAGAACTTCTTGTTTCAACAGGACAAATGCATGACAAAAAGTTTACTCATCATTCTATATAACTCAGCAGATAAATCCCAAAATCAGAGTATAAAATACAACAGATAAAATGGGCCTGGTCTTAAGCCAAGCACAAAGTCACCCATCATGTCAAAGAACCTACAGACAATTGAGGATCAATGGAGGAATCTTCAACATCAAACCCACATGAATAGGAGATTCATTGATTTTGTTCAACAACATTATGAGCCATTTTGCCTCTCCCTCTCAGTCTCTGGATCTCTCTTATTTTAAGAGTGAGCATCTTTAACCAACTGTCTGGATAATTGAGACTGTGACACAGATGGCGAGGTCGAAGCTGATTACATTGAGAGATTTATTATGAAATAGTGACAGCCAAGCAAAAGACAGAGAGAGTGAGAGAGACGGAGAATGCCTCTGCTACTAAGCAGCGTAATAACCTCCTAAATCACATTTGACATTTTAAAGGTAGACACAGAAGCCGTGCTGGCCAATATCTGAGGTCTGATATTAAAGTCCTCCTCTGCCTCTAATCTCATTGCTTTTGTTTGACAATCCGCTATATGAAGTTCCCCCTCTCCTCCCTCACCGAGACCTCCCTCCACCTCTGCGGTAGTCTCCGTCCTCCCCGGGGACCCCCATCCCATCCCTTCAGCCCCCCTTTCTCTTGCTCGCTCTCCAGCTCTCGCCCTGACACCGGTTGCTAATGGGACCCGCTTCTGAAGGCGCGCCGCCGGCTACAAGAGGATGCCGAGACCCCTTCTGTTGCATCCTGGTTAAATATGCACATGCTTTGCAGAGCGAGAGGCGGATGAGGAGGGCTCTTTGTACTCTGTAAACAGTACAGAGGTTGTTAACTGTCTCTGGGCTAATCCGCTAGACTCCAGCTGCCTGCCTGGGACCGTTAGGGTTGTCGGGCCGGGGTCAGAAAACGGGTTTATACAGCGAGGCAGAGATTCTGCATTCAAGAGAGAGAAAAGAGAGACACGATTCTGTCTCTATCGAGGGGGGCAGTTAGCATGTTGGGCCGCTTGTTGTGGTCTATCCAAACAAAATCTAAATATTCAGCGCAAAAAATCTCACAAAACAATATTTCAAAACAAAACAATGTAACCTCAGCAAAGATGATACATTTTGTTATAGTATAAATACCAAAAAATTAATTCAGGTACTAAAAAATCCTGCCAAAAAGCTACAATATTACATATTCTGTGGTGCAAATAGTTTTGGTACATCAATTGTTTGCAATAATAATTGTAGTTTAAGGTTTTTTATATATATATATATATATATATATATATATATATATATATATATATATATATATATATATATATATATATATATATATATATATATATATATATATATATATATATATATATATATATGCAGAGCGAGTATATATATACAGAAAAAAATTCAGGTCTCCAATTGAAAATTTTCAAGTGACTGATTACATCAAAATTTGTCAGTTTTTTGCAGAATTGAAATTCTGTGAATTGAGAATTTTTTCAGTTGGCCGAACTGAATTTCTGTGAATTGAATTGCGTAAATTCACAGAATTTATATTCAGCCAAATGAAAAATTTAGATGTGATCATTTACAAGAAAATTTGATCAATCAAATTATATATGATTTTATAAAAAATAACAATTTAATATTAACACATTTCTTTCCATTTCTTTTTATTAATGAATACATTATATCACATATATTATAAATATAATTTATGATATTTCGATTTTTTTAAATATTGGATAAAACCGATAAAACCAAATACATGATAAACTTATATAACTATATATATATATATATATATATATATATATATATATATATATATATATATATATATATATATATATATATATATATATATATATATATATATATATATATATATATATATATATATATAAATACTAAGCTACTAGAAATCTGTTGATCTTCTGCAAGCAGTGAGATTCGCTGTAGTCTTTGTGAATGATAAAGAAAAGAAGGATGTTACAACAACAACACACACACACTGCCCCACCCAGGTTGAGTGTGTTTTCAGTAGTACAAAGACCTGAATGGTGAGTGGGTCCCCTGAGGTGAGAGGCCAAGAGACCAGAGACTGAATAGAGGGACAGAGGAGACCCACACAACAGGGCCCTTAATTAGTGTAGCACACACAGAATAATAATGAGCACTAATTACCTGTGCATGACACCAGCCATACGGACAGAAACGTGTGTGTGAGACAGGACAATGGTAAGAGAGGATGCGGACCAACTTCAGACAGGCGTATTATAAAATGATCAGTCATGTCATATTTAGTCTACCCTCACAGATACAGCAGTGTATAAACAATGCATAAATACATCTTTCAAGTGCCAGTGCTATTTTGATGCTAAAGAGGAGAACAGAAATGAAGAGAGAGATAAAAAAACAGACCAGCTAGTGTCTATCTTTGGTATATTACAGGATCCCTCCCTCTCTTCCTCGTTTTTGTCTCTTCTCTTTTGAGCGCTGATTCTCTCCATCTCTTGGGTCTAATTGGTCCGCTGGGCACTTCCAGTGGCTGAGGGAGTGGAGTTGACAAGACAGCTTTCTCCTCGGGAAATAAATCACCCTACTTTCCCTCTAATAACACATCTCAGCACAATCAAAGCCCTTCCTGTTCAGCCTTAATTACACTGAGAACTAAACTGCCTACTGGAAATGATGGTCACTGCACCAATCAAACCAGAACTTAATAATACATGTATGATAATAATAAAAAAATAGCTTTACATTTCCATACATCCATCAATCAATCCATCCATCCAGCCATCCATCCATCCATCCATCCATCCATCCATCCATCCATCCATCCATCCATCCATCCATCCATCCATCCATCCATCTTTCTACCAGTCTACCAACCCATCTACTTTTCCATCCATCCATCCATCCATCCATCCATCCATCCATCCATCCATCCATCCTTTTACCAGTCTTCCAACCCATCTACTTTTCCATCCATCCATCCATCCATCCATCTTTCTACCAGTCTACCAGTCTACCAACCCATCTACTTTTCAATACATCCATCCATCCATCCATCCATCCATCCATCCATCCATCCATCCATCCATCCATCCATCTATCCATCTTTCTACCAGTCTTCCATCCCATCTACTTTTCCATCCATCCATCCATCTTTCTACCAGTCTACCAACCCATCTACTTTCCATCCATCCATCCATCCATCCATCCATCCATCCATCCATCCATCCATCCATCCATCCATCCATCCATCCTTCTACCAGTCTACCAACCCATCTACTTTTCCATCCATCCATCCATCCATCCATCCATCCATCCATCCATCCATCCATCCATCCATCCATCCTTCTCCCAGTCTACCAATCCATTTACTTTTCCATCCATCCATCCATCCATCCATCCATCCATCCATCCATCCATCCATCCATCCATCCATCCATCCATCCATCCATCCATCCATCCATCCATCCATCCATCCTTCTACCAGTCTACCAACCCATCTAATTTTCCATCCATCCATCCATCCATCCATCCATCCATCCATCCATCCATCCATCCATCCATCCATCCATCCATCCATCCATCCATCCATCCATCCATCCATCCATCCATCCATCCATCCATCCATCTTTCTACCAGTCTACCAACCCATCTACTTTTCCATCCATCCATCCATCCATCCATCCATCCATCCATCCATCCATCCATCCATCCATCCATCCATCCATCCATCCTTTTACCAGTCTTCCAACCCATCTACTTTTCCATCCATCCATCCATCCATCCATCCATCTTTCTACCAGTCTACCAGTCTACCAACCCATCTACTTTTCAATACATCCATCCATCCATCCATCCATCCATCCATCCATCCATCCATCCATCCATCCATCCATCCATCCATCCATCCATCCATCCATCTATCCATCTTTCTACCAGTCTTCCATCCCATCTACTTTTCCATCCATCCATCCATCTTTCTACCAGTCTACCAACCCATCTACTTTCCATCCATCCATCCATCCATCCATCCATCCATCCATCCATCCATCCATCCATCCATCCATCCATCCATCCATCCATCCATCCATCCATCCTTCTACCAGTCTACCAACCCATCTACTTTTCCATCCATCCATCCATCCATCCATCCATCCATCCATCCATCCATCCTTCTCCCAGTCTACCAATCCATTTACTTTTCCATCCATCCATCCATCCATCCATCCATCCATCCATCCATCCATCCATCCATCCATCCATCCATCCATCCATCCATCCATCCATCCATCCATCCATCCATCCATCCATCCATCCATCCATCCTTCTACCAGTCTACCAACCCATCTAATTTTCCATCCATCCATCCATCCATCCATCCATCCATCCATCCATCCATCCATCCATCCATCCATCCATCCATCCATCCATCCATCCATCCATCCATCCATCCATCCATCCATCCATCCATCCATCCATCCATCCATCCATCTGTGAGTGTTCATTTCTTTAAGAAGATTACTTTCTCTAGGCTGATTACTCATAATCACGTGGAAATAAAATGTTGCATGGACAGCTTGCGTAACTAAATAACTTAATGTAATTAATCAACCCTCACATCATTATTTCACATAATATCAATCTGTGATGTTTTTGTGGGTCAGTACGGCCTCCGTGCTGTGAGTCTGTGGGTGGGTGGGGTTAATCTCAGGGGGACTAAAGCTTTTAGATGTATCAGTAATCATCCTGCAGTGACACCGCCCCCTCCTCCTCTTTGACGAGGACATGTCAGCGCATGCAAACGACCAACAGAGCAACAACTGCCTCTCTCACACACACACACACACACACACACACACACACACACACACACACACACACACACACACACACACACACACACACACACACACACACACACACACACACACACACACACACACACACCTTATTTTAGGCTCTCTGGTGAGGTGGGGAGCTGGTAAGCATATTGTCATTAAAGGGAACAGCTTGGCAAGGGGAGGTCTAATGTCTCTGAGGTTCATCTCAAGAGCTCTGCTGTAGCCCTCTGGAGTGCCATTTATTTACCTCACAATGACGGCCCTCTCGCTCTTACACACACTCCCACCAAAAACACATTCAAAGCAGTGTCTGCCTGTAAAAACTGCCATGAGCACAAAATTGAATGTACAGGACATACAGACACGCATGCACACACACAGGGAGACAGATGTTTTGTTTTTCGGGATTAGAATGAACATCATAGGAATCTAGTAATTTCTCTACACACCCTGCAGCTCATATGTGCTGCCACACTCTCTGACTGATAATAATAATGATTATCTATCTATTTTCTTTTATTGTTTTATTTGATCACTTAATTAAAATACATTGACAACAAAAACAATAAAAATTATGATAATTATATAGATAATTATATAACTATATATAGTTTTTATTACATAAAAATAAACCAAATGAAATTACTGAAAATGTACTTTTCAAACAGGCTTTGTGAATAATAAGGGCCATTGGCTTGGGTAGTCCTGCCCAAAAATCAAGTCATTTATTGACTTTGAATTATGCCGGGACAGGAGAAAATATTCTAACATTGAAAAAAACCTTCCATTAAAATGTAACTGCATGAGATGATGATGATGATGACAGAGTTGTATCTGCCTCCTACTTCATTTCTCTCTCTATTTGGGGTAAATGGGGCTGAAGGAGTTTCTGGGTGGTCTAAACTCAAGGCAATAAAGCATTGGCTTGGAAAGGGTGCTGGCTAGGTTTGTATGTGTGTGTGTGTGTGTGTGTGTTTGTGTTTGTGTTTGTGTGTGTGTGTGTGTGTGTGTGTGTGTGTGTGTGTGTGTGTGTGTGTGTGTGTGTGTGTGTGTGTGTGTGTGTGTGTTTGTTAATGCCACTATGTATCAGGCAGATGAACAATTGTCTGTGAGGGTCTCAGAAACAGGGCTGTCCTGTCCCCCTCTTTATTTCTTTTCTCCACCTCTCCGTCCCTCTTTTACCCTTCTGAACTGAAGTTCCCTTCAACTAAAGGCTTCACCGTACCCCCCTGCTTTTGTAATCTTTTCATCACTGCCAGAAAGAAAAGAAAAACATTTATTTTCTCTCCCTTTGTCTGTGACATGTTGCAGGACACCAGGTCCCACAAAAGAGGCGAGATGCTGAGTATGGATATTCTCAACACGAACGAGATAGAGAGAGAGAGAGAGAGAGAGAGAGAGAGAGAGAGAGAGAGAGAGAGAGAGAGAGAGAGAGAGAGAGAGAGAGAGAGAGAGAGAGAGAGAGAGAGAGAGAGAGAGAGAGAGAGAGAGAGAGAGAGAGAGAGAGAGAGAGAGAGAATTTTACAATAAATAAACAAAATACAATAAATAAATAAACACAGCACACTCACACATACATGTACACACAAAGAAACAGACACAGGCTCGCGCGCGCACGCACACACACACACACACACACACACACACACACACACACACACACACACACACACACACACACACACACACACACACACACACACACACACACACACACACACACACACACACACACACACACACACACACACACACATTTAATGCATTGTTGAATTAGCTGTTTATGTAATGTTTCCAACTTTTTTTTAAATGTAAACACCTTGAATCCAACAGACATGTCCCCTTCGGGTACATTAAAGTGTATTTCATTATCATCATCATCATCTTCATCTCAAATTTACAAAATCATAAACAACATCACACGTTTACAAGTAATAAATCAACTAATCAAAGTACTGACTGCTATTTCAAAACACTGCATCAAAGTTAACCATGGCATTAAAAAGCATGTATCGGTTGTCTGAAAAGACACTGAAACTGTTCTCAAAAGAACGAATCAATTATAAATAAAAGCGTCAGGAGCTATACATGAAAATCAAAGGCGACTTTATGTTTTGGATTCTAGCAGGTAGCGGCTTGTCTCAAAGCTCAGAAAACCAGATCAAAGAATGTTTGAGGTAGTGCGAGTCCTGTCATCGGACCGCACAAACACAGTCAAGGACATGCGATTACACACAGGTTCATATGCAGGCCAAAACAACTCAGAGTTCACAAAAAAAAAAAACACACAAAAAAGCATGTTACAAAGAGTTACAGCAGCTTGCAAATAGGGAATTATGGTATATCATCTAAATCTACAATCTCTTTGACCATATGGTTATATTTTCCTTGAGTCTGTGGCTTTGGCCGGTAGAGTCATTAATTACATCACTGCTCAACAGATTGAGAATAGGAACCAGAACATGTTCACCGTGGTTGAAAATACTTCCTCATGGCAGAAACAAAAAAGTACAATCGCGACACATAAATCTGGCCAATCAGGAGAGAGCATAGTAAAGCGTGACTCTTTAAAGCCGAGGACTAAAATAAGTGTGACTGGATTATTTTGGGAGGTACATCCACAAACGCTTTCGTACGGAAGAGCAGAGGTCTGCAAGAGCCGACTTATAGAAGGGCTGGGATTATTTATGAGGTACAGTAAAAACAGCACTTAATTACAGTGTTTTGGGCTTTATAAATGACAGCCTGGCGGACTGGAGTGCTATAATTAAGGCAGGAGAAGCAGAGGCTGATGGAAGGAGGGAAGGACAGAGAAGAGAGAGAGAGAGAGAGAGAGAGAGAGAGAGAGAGAGAGAGAGAGAGAGAGAGAGAGAGAGAGCAGGTCTGTGGAGATCTGCGCTCTGATGTGGGATCTTGATGTGGTGGGGGACCCAGAATACACACACTATAGGATGACATAGTGCTGCGTGGGCGCGTGTGTGACGAGCGAGAGAATCTGTACAGAGTATAGGAAACCTAAGCACTTTTAGCCCTGCCAATTTTCCTTACAAAAAATTACCATAAAAAAACAAAAACAACAACAACAACAACAACAACAACAACCCGACAATAATATCCTGATACCACAGTAGAGTAATTATATCATACATGATACTTATAGCTATTGAAACTACTTATACTGAGTTCACATATGAAAGAAAGAAATAAAAAAATAAAAGTAAAATTTGATATAACACACATATATATATATATATATATATATATATATATATATATATATATATATATATATATATATATATATATATATATATATATATATATATATATATATATATACACTGTACAGTAAGATTTTAAAAATGTTTTTAAAGAAGTCTCTTCTGCTCACCAAGGCTACATTTATGTTATTAGAAATACAAAAAAAGCTGTAATATTGTGAAATATGATTCAAATATTAAATAAATATTCTATTTAAATATATTTCAAAATGTAATTTATTCCTGTGATCAAAGCTGAATTTTGAGCATCATTCCTCCAGTCTTCAGTGCCACATGATCCTTCAGATTGAAGATTTGATGCTCAAGAAACATTTATGATTATTATCAATGTTGAAACAGTTGTGTAAAAAGTTTTTTTTAGGATTCTTTGATGAATAGAAAGTTCAAAATAACAGTATTTATCTGAAATAAAAAGCTTTTGTAACATTGTACTATCATTTAAAAGTTTTGGGTCGGTAAGAATTTAATTTAATGTATTAATTTTGGAAATAACTTAAAGAAATGAATACATTAATTTAGCAATCTTACCATTCTAAAACTTTTGACCGGTTGTGTATATTTATGTATGTCTGTCTGTCTGTCTGTCTGTCTGTCTGTGTGTGTCTGTGTGTGTGTGTGTGTGTGTGTGTGTGTGTGTGTGTGTGTGTGTGTGTGTGTGTGTGTGTAGCACTGGCAAAGTGATGTAGAGGCATCACACAAACGCTTAAAGGAAGGTCAGACATCTGACCTTGAGAATGCAGTGGACAGCAAACACATTCATACATGCACCCTCGCATCATGGGTGGCATCCTGAAAAAAAAACAATATAAATCTGACCAAACCCCTTCACTAATGCATATAATGATAGAAAGTGCATTTAGGCAGGTTAGTGGCTCGACCTCTGACCTTAGGGACACAGCCCCAGGGCAAATGGGGCCATCAGCGGGACCCCTCTCTGTCCGAGCGCACTGCCGTTCGCAAGTCCTTTAGGACACTGATAGATCTACTAATGATGCTCCATATTGAGCAGCCTTAACCTCCCCTCAGCACACTAAGACAGAGTTTAACTCAATGGACAGCACTCATGCTGGAATCAATACTGCTGTCTGCTAGAAGAGCTGCCAATCTAGAGCTTTTACAAGAGCTTTCATTCAGAGCGCAGGGTGCACCCATCCTCATGAGGCTGAGTGTGCAATTGTTCTGCTAAACTCAAAAAACGTGCTCAGAAATATAGTACAACTTGTAAGGATGGTTTTCAGCAGATTTTTACAGAAGTACAAAATGGTGGGACTTTCACGTATAAAGCCTTTAGCACAAATTTAACAGCATTTCAATTAATTTAATTAATTTAAATAATTTGAAAGGTCACAAGTGATTACTAACTATAGCTGGAATGCCTTTACAAAGCTAAAGGTACATAGATAAAAAGGACATGGAACACATGCAGAATGTTCTGAAGAAACAAAGCAAATCTAAGGGCTTGTTTACCAAAAAAAAAAAAAAAAAAAACAACTTTTTCGACTAAACGCTAAAAATAAAGCATTTTGGCCATTCATTTGCTCTGCAATTGCGTTTGGCGAGCATTAAAAAGCAAGCTTTTAAAAAAACAGTTTTAAATTGCATGTTTTTGAAAGCGATACCATAATAATATTAGTGTAAACTATGTGAATTTGTGAAAATGCTCATGTGTGTTATGTGTTCAGTCTAATGGGGTGTCGTGTTTCTTTACAAAGTCACGCTGCCAACTACTGGCCTGGCAGCAGAATACAGCGTTTTAGTCGTTTTCGCGGATGTGAATGAGGATCGTTTTGACAATGTTGTCGTCTGTATGGACAAAAAAAGGGTTTTACTACACTTGTTGTTGTGTAAAAGTACCCTAAATTCTTAATGTCATTTTGGCAGTGTGATGTTAACCCCCTGCTAAAAACTAGCCTACGCTGCCTATTTTTATAAAACAGAGAGAATCTTTCAATAACAGACGTGGTACATTTATCAGACCTGGTAATCGAGCAATTTCAGAGCAATTGAAAAGTGGTTAAATCTAATTTCATATCTGAAAATTAAATCTATAATTAGCTTAATTTACTTACAATAGAATCAATGGGGGGCCCTTGTCAGAACATTTATACAACGGCTGTGCATTTAAGACAGGAAGAGATGTGTATATGTCCTTTCACTCATTCGCAGTATCATTTCACCCTGTCCTAAAAACCAAGCCCTCTTTTGTCTGCAACGTGCCGGTCTGACTCCTGCGAGAGTCGACCGGTCAACAGGGATGCCATTACCGCTCATCTAAGACTTCAATACTTCTTCACACCCCGAGCTGTCTCACAGACACATACACAGAGACAGAAAAACCCCTACAGCTAAACACAAAGCAATTACTCACACACACAGAGAAGGAAAACACATGGAGGACCTCAACAAGCCTACTATCAGCTCTATTGTACTATAGTTAAAGACAAAGTGTGTGAATTGTGGACCATTGGTGTTTCCAAACAGAATATAAAATATTATTTTATATATATAATGTAATATGTAATATATAATATTACAGAAAAAAATATTATAATGATGATAATTAAAAAAAATATGATAATTTTTGTTTCCCAAAAACTCCCCCATTTCCAGACAAATGGTTAGTCCCGCCCCAAACTCACACCACTCTGAACATGTTTTTTTCTTCAGTTTACACATCTAAACATTCTTAAATGGAGATATTTATACTTAAAAGTAAAAAGTAAAATGACAAGAAATATATTATTTTCTGAAAAATGTATCAAAATTAAGTGAGCCAATGCTTTAAAACATGAACATATCTGCCAGTGGGGTCATCAAATATTCTTTTTTCAAACTAGTTTATTTTTCTTGTTTTAAGTAAAAAAGTAAAAAACTTTAGATTATTTTTTTTTTTTTTTAAGAAAACAAGAATTAATATCAAGTAATTTTGCCTCTCAATTAAATGCATCTTAGTTAAAGGTGTCATGAACTGGCTTTAAAAAATGTATGTACTGTTGTCTGAGGACAACTAATGATGGTTTTGTGGTTTTTACAATTAAAAAAACATCATTACCAATAAGTAATAGGCTATTTTCTACACTGGTTTTGAGGCTCTCTCCTGAACGCTGGGTTTTGATGGGCGTGCCGCACTGGAGACTTGGAAGTAAACGCCCACGGCTAGAATTGGATAAGATTTGCATATTTAATGAGCTTCTGCTCCCCTGTCAGTTCAGGGAGAGGAATGAGGGAGAAGCGGCAACCAGAATGATTCTCTCGACCACAGGGCTTGTAAACGTCTTTATCAAACAAACACAATGATTTATTTATCATCGACCCGCGATTGATTGGACTATTATTTTTATATTACACATAGCCCACAAGATCGGACGATATAAGTGCGAACCGCTCGCGCACAAACACACGTTCGGCGTGCGTGCCGCCCTTCAACTCCAGAGGGAGAATAGCAGAACAAGAACTGAATATAATGAGATTGATCGGCCTGCCGGGCTTTGTGAGCCCTGGCGCATACGTGTCTGAGTCCAGCATGCTATAGGTATGTTCTGTTAGACACGTACACATTGCAAAACGATCTATAACAATGCAATACTATTACATATAAAAACAAGTTTTACTCACATAAGTGTGTTGCACCATTCCTGTCAGATCCAAATCCAGCATCGACCGGAGACTTGTTTACAAACGATCCAGCAGTGAACTGAAGTGAATACCACTGTCTTCCCTATGTGAGCTGGAACTTCATTAAAAATAAATGAAGTACCACACATTCCTAATATTATGATCCAAAGGAAGTTTATGCAGCGACTGTGTTCTTCCACAATATCTTGCTTGCTATCTTCTTCAACATTGTTATTGCTGCTGGCTTGTGATCGACCGAACAGCTCCATGAGTGGGCCATCGGTGGGCGAGGCTACTAAATTGCACGTTCTGTAGAGGCGGTGTTTCGTTGCACACTGACGTCAGTATAAAGCACAGGACCGTTTGCTGGGCCTGGTGTCTTATTAAAGCTTTTCTTTGACTAACAAGGAAGTTTTCAGCTCTGAAACAGAGGATATTCTTATATTACCAAGACCTTTTATATATCAAAAGCTCAAGGGAAAGTAGATTTCTCAATGCATCAACCCTTTAAATGTGCACTGTGTACATTTTAACGGAACCTAGTGGTGAGGTTGTGAATTGCAACCGTCCGCCGCTCACTCCTCCCTTTCGAAGCACATAGAGAAACTACGGTGGCCGACACAGGACAAAGATGTTGTCGTCTCAGACAGCAGAGAGTAGCTAGTGCTCTATTGAGCAGTTTGTCTGTTTAGGGCTACTGTAGAAACATGGCGGGGCAAAATGGTGACTTCACTGTAAGAGGACCCGCGGTGTATGGAGATAGAAATGGCTCATTCTAAGGTAATAAAAACATAACGGTTCATTATATAGGGTCTTCAAACATACCACTTCAAACATAGTTGTATATTATATTGCATTTTTATAAATAGATTCTTATAGATATTACACACTGCACCTTTAATAAAATACATTTTTGATAACATAATGTTTGCAGTGCATTGGTTGAACCAGTGTTACCGTGTCTGGCTGGTTGGGATGTTTTGAATATGTTTTGATAGGCAGTTTTTACATTTTTATGGGAATCATCCTAGAAATGGCTTTGCATATTCAGCTGAGAAATGTCCAAAAATGACTTCCTTCACCCATAAATCTATTCCACAAAATTCAGTACATTTTCTCCTGACAATCAGTGCCAAAAATATGCATTATAACACTACTGCATCTAAAACAGGTGTTATAAAATAAACTGCCTGGAATGCGTGTTTATTTAAATTCAGCCTTCAGGAGACAAGCAGACAGGCTTGTGTGTGATCATTATGGGGTGTGTGGTGGCATGCAGGCGACAGGATTGTGCCGTTAGCCTTGTGCCGAATCCGTAATGGTGTGTGTCTGTGTGTGTGTGCAGGGATAGACAGATGCCAGCCTGGGGATCACGTAGGACGCAACCCCCTTTTGCCTCTGGGCTAAACACACACACACACACTCACTCATTAGGTGGGCTGACAGCACCCGTTCCATACTCATCATTAAAGCATGTAAATGTCCCTGTCACTCTCACATAGACACACACGCACACGTCCCGCAGGGCCTGCACACATATGCTCTCCTGGAGATGTCTTGGGTGAGAATTTGTCCCTAATTAACCCACCTTGTGTGGGTGGAACGGGGCAGGATGGGCTCTCCTAACAAACAGCGTGCGGTCGGTTCGAGCTGACAGAATTATCTACAGGGGCACATGGCTGTGAAACGAGAGACAGGCGATCATCCACCGCAGCGCTCGTGTTTGCAAACGCGATGAAAACTGCCTGGCGACCCGTGTGTGTGCGTGTGTGTGTGTGGAAACCACAAGGAAAAACAGCTGAATTTGAGAGCGTACTTCTCGAGGACAAAGTTCAGCTTGATTCGATAAAGTCTGCCCGTTTAATTGAGAGTAAAAACAATTCTGTTTTCTCTCCTTTCCTCCTTTCTTCCAGATGAATACAAACTAGTTTCGCAAAAGTTGTGCTTGCAAGGCAGCGCAATAAAAGTTTTACATAAATTAGTTACAGAGAGAAGACCAAAAGGAAAAAAAAATCTGATAGTAATATGAAAGATGGATGGATGGATGGATGGATGGATGGATGGATGGATGGATGGATGGATGGATGGATGGATGGATGGATGGATGGATGGATGGATGGATGGATGGATGGATGGATGGATGGATAGATAGATAGATAGATAGATAGATAGATAGATAGATAGATAGATAGATAGATAGATAGATAGATAGATAGATAGATAGATAGATAGATAGATAGATAGATAGATAGATAGATAGATAGATAGATAGATAGATAGATAGATAGATAGATAGATAGATAGATACACGATTTGAAGTCTGAACAAATTGACGCTAGTTGACAAAAGTCAGAGCCAGTCTGCAGATTTGAGCCGACAGATTCCATGAAAAATCTCGTAGTATACCATGACCATAGACTCCGATTTTTTAGCTTCAGATTTTGATTCCATCCAGTTGGAGGATATCAAACAAGTTTGATATTTTGATATTTTGAGCCGATTTTAGAACACATATGACGCATCACTACTGAAACCGGAAATCACTGACGAACAAGAAATGGAGAACAGCAGGATCACAAAGTGGAACTCCACCATGGAAGAAAAACGTATATAGCTGTGGCAGGAGCACGACTGTCTCTATAATGTGGACGACAACTGTTACCACAGCAGAGTATAGACAAAGAAAAAAGCTGGTTTTATGTCATTTTGAAACGAATACATATTAAAAAATGACATTTTTGAAATATAAATATATTGCCTAGTGATACAGCAAAGACAAATAATAATACTAATAATATTTAGCAAACCAAATTCTGAGGTAAACATTTGTCTTAATTTAAGTTGTTTAAACGTGATCAAAGCGCATCAATAGCTGCGAATTATTAATTGTATTACAATAAATGTTAACAGATTATTTAATAATGTAAAGAAGATCGCGTTACTTGATGCTCACGCATCTTGTGTGTGTGAGACTCGTGTAGGAATCAAAACAGCAAAACTGTATAGAGTCTGGGATCGTGACGTAAGCAACGCAATGCATTTTGGGACTTTAGGTCACGGCGGCCGCTGTCGATACTGTGTTGTATAGGAAATTGACGCTTTTAGTTCTAAAAGTAGAACTAGTTCAGCTAAAAACAGTTACAATGGTGAACGCGTGTTGTGTCATTAACTGCCATAATCGCACTCACGACCGGAGTGGAAACCTGATCGCAAATGGAGTGTGATTGTTTAGCTTTCCCTCCTGGAAACAGCACATTGGATCTCATTCGTGGACTTTAGGACACAGACACTATATAGCGAATGTGTAGTAGTGTAGGTAGACATATAAACTTGTGTTAGATAGTTAAAAACACATTCTAATGGTGTACGCTTGCTGTGTTATAACTGCTAGCCGCTCTCATGAACTGCGTGGGAGAAAAAAAAACCTCAAATGACGCGCAATTTTTCCGTTTTACCAGCTTGGAAACAGCAGGTGAAGGTGAAAGTAAACCTCAATGAAAATAAACAGCTTACCCAAAATGTGTCTTTATAATTTGTGTTTATTTATTAGTCATAACAGATATATTACAGATGTATGATTTCTGAACCGCATAGCGTACGCCATAAATAATGTAAACACATCTGAAATTCTTCATTGCTTCTCTCAGTAGAAGGACTCTTGTACTTGCACCTTTTAAGTCCAGTAAAACTGTTTAGTACTGTAACTTAGGCTAAAGATGCGTTCACAATTCAAATCATTTCAAAGCTGCATTACGGGCCATACTCTCAATATGTTTTCCCTTATGATTTAACGTTACGCTATTGAATAGCGATATGATATATGTTGATTAAACAAATGACCCACTGGCTGAGATCAAGCAATATTATTTTAAATATCAGATACAGACTTTTTCGTTAGGCTATATAAAAAAAAACTGCAAAAGAGAAATCCATGTGTAGTCCTGTGTGTGGTGCGATAGACGACCGTATGATTTCTGATTGTATGAAATGAGATGAATATGTGCAATGTCCTGGCATTACGACTGAGTGCTCATGTGCGCAAGAGATTCAAATATTAGTACATTCATTCCAAGTGAGTGCAAGCAGTTTTTAAAAAACGTGAATACAGTCGTTTTTTCTCTAGTGATTCGTATTTGTTATCATTGTACGCTCCTAAAAATGCTACCTAAAACATGGCGGCGACTGCCCAGAATGCAATCCGCAGTGACGTTGATTCCCAGACTCTATAAGTAACTTAAATATTGTCAACGAAAGTAGTTCCAAACAAAGCCACACCAGAGCATGTGTGCTTCATCGAGCAACAGTGTTTCCTTAATGAAAAAACTCAATGTTGTAAATAAATTAATGATTTATCTATTTTTATCTATTTAATTATCTACTTATTCATATGAATCCAAAGCTTTCCTCTATCTACATGTGTTGCAATAAAATTAAATAAAACAACAATAAACGAGCAAAACACGCTTACAGATTAGACTCAATATTTTGACTAATCAGCACAAAAAAACACTTAACGTTACCTCTAACTCCCGCTGTAATCTGTAGATTACATTAATGGCCATGTGTAGTGCGTTTTGGCTCTTTTTGTTGACTTTTAGCTCAGCGCACAGATAGTCGCTTCAAAAATTACTGCGCTCCTCTCCTGCACATCCATGTTTGTTGTTATGTCTGTCATGCATCTCCTAGCAACCAGGCGTTGTTTCAGTTTGTGTTCCGGACGTTTTTAACGTCTGGTAGTGTATGATGCCCAGCTTTTCTCTGTAACCATTTACAAAGTCGGCAAGTGTATGATGCCTAGTGTTTTTTATTTTTTTTTAATCTGTTCAGATTTTAAAAATCGAGTAGTGTATTCCAGCCTTTAAGGGTGGAAAAAATGTGTTAGGGCCACTGGGAACAAACTGTAATTCAGTATGAAAATAAATAAATAAATAAATAAATAAATAAATAAATAAATAAATAAATAAATAAATAAACAAACAAACAAACAAACAAACAAACAAACAAACAAACAAACAAATAAATAAATAAATTTTAATTAAATTAGAAAATACATAAATATTCTACTCACCTGTACAAGCCATTTTACAAAGAGGTGGACAGCAACAGCATGCGGAAGGGGAAAGAGAAAAGAAAACACATTAGAGATTAGACAAAACAAACAAACTCACAGATTAAATGAAACGTAACTCAAGGTCTTTAAATTGCATCTTGCCACATGTATAAAAACTGCGTTGAATCCTGGGACAGAGTGCGAGCTTAATGGAGCTGAGGGAAGGTCAGTGAACACAGTCAGACACGGTTTACTCAACAGAGCTTAATCTCATCTTGATCTAATACCAGACAAACTCTCCAACAGAGTCTGCGGTTACACACACACACAGAAAGAGAGATATTAATGTGGCTACATATGTCAGGAGCTGTTCAGTGCTGAATCAAGCAGGTGTCCTAGTATCACTATCATTGTGCATATTTGGGATGTCTTATATCCCTAAATTCCTTGTTATTATTGCCCAGAAAGGATTTTCAAAACAAGAGACATTCTGAAAAGTGTCTTCTAGAAACAAATGTTCCTCGGAAATCCTTTAATGCTCAGCACCGGGGACCAAACACAACCATTGATCCCATATGCGACAGGTCTGCTGAAACTCCACCATGACAAAGCACGCAGTGTTAGCCTAGCATCAACTACGTGTCAAGAAGTTTTTCATCATGGGCTTAGCTGTGTTATCACCTCATAGCGTGTTCATGCGTATTTATGGAAGAATGGCCTATTAATGGCAACACACACATGCATACACGCGGTTCAGAGAGGGTGCTGAAAGCCTAGCGGACTTATACTGGGGCTCTACACGGACTCCGGACAAGAGCTGTCAGCACGCAGACTCAAGCTAACAGCCTCCGACAGCAGCTCGATGGGCCCCGGAGAGCAGCGGCACTGTGCTAATGACATTATCTGCATATTAGTCCAAGCTCTCCAAAAGAGCTTCTCTCTCTCTCTCTCTCTCTCTCTCTCTCTCTCTCTCTCTCTCTCTGAAGTAACCCTTTCCTCTCCATTCAATCAATATCGGCAGCCCAGTCAATGACAAGAATGGATATGAAGGACGATGCATCAGAGGACAGAGAGAGAGAGAGAGAGAGAGAGAGAGAGAGAGAGAGAGAGAGAGAGAGAGAGAGAGAGAGAGAGAGAGAGAGAGAGAGAAATTCATTGACCTTTTTCCATTCCCTCTGTGACCTACTTCAAATGAGAGGATATGAAAAGAAAAGACAGGTACGGATGGATGGATGGATGACCGGAACGAATGAATAAATGAAAAGCCTAGCTCCTCTTTATGGCAACTGGGGATTCCCAGAACGATCCCATTCTTAAAACCAAAGACACGGTCTAAAATACAATCGAAGTGAGTGCCTCTCGGATGGCGGGGGACAAACATATGTTCCGTTCGTAATAATTACAGGGTTGGCCGCCATTATCGGTATTATCCGCTTTAATCAAGCTAAGCCCAAGGAATTCCCAAGTCTTTAAGAGGGATTTAAAAGTTGTTCGCCGCTTGAACAGAAAAGCTCAGCTGATATATCATGCTAAATCCAAGCAGATTAGCATGAGGGGGGAGTCAGGTAGAAAGTAAACATCGAAACGTCTGGAGTGGGTTTCATTTGAGAGAATGATATTCAACTCTATGCAATTTCTCCCGGTGTGAGTTATTAAGGAACTTTTTGCAAAAAACCTTGATGTTTTCAGTGAATGTGCAATTCTTTCCTTCCCGCTCTCCTCCTCTTTTGACCTTGAATAACTCTTCGCTTAGGCTTTTTGCTGTAGGAACGTCAGCGAGGCAGAAAATATCTGTCTGAAGTTGAATGAAGGGGAAGAGACGCGAGACGAGAATGAAAGAGAGAGGGAGAGAGATTGCATATTCAAGCATGACCCGCCATTAAAGCCCTGGCGCAGGAAACCATATTCCAGCCTGAAGGACTTCTTTATAGTTCCTTTCTATACCCTTTGCGCTATAGTTTCTTTCTTCACCTACGCATCTTAGAAATGACACTGGAGTCGTACCGATTCTGAAATGGTAAAAGCATCTCTGTATTCAGATTAAAGGCCGTATAGGTCTGTAAAGCTTTCATAATACATACAAGGTCAACCCGATACGGCAACTTTGATGAGCGTTGCTCGAACAGCACATGGAAGTGCACTCACAAACAATTTCATTTTAGCATGCACCAGGGATCAACGCTGTCGTACGGTTCGCCTGATCTCTCTTCGACACCAATCACGGGAATGGTTTGTTGATGTAAATGGATTTGCGTGGGCGTAATGACTTTGCATTTATTTATTTATTTACGTATTGCTCAATAACATTGATTCGAAATATATGCACGGCAACAGGCAGGCTAGTTAGTCAGCAAAGCAGCGAGTCTTTGATCTTCGGTCTGGAAGCCTTGAAGCCGCATATGACTTCTGCAGAGTTAGCATTTTCAATGCGAACAACTGAAAAGCATGTCAAATATATTTCTGGGCCAGATGCAATTAGGGCATACTGGGCTAGTCTGCAGTATGTAAATGTAGAGAGAAAGTAAATTAAGAGGTTGTGTTTGCTCTTCATTATTGAAGAAAGATTAAATAATGGATGTGGAGAACCAGAGAGAGACACAGAAAACAGACACATCAAGACAAAGACATTGTCTAGAGCTCTACAGAATTATACAATTATTCCAATAATTATACAATAATATAATTATTGATTATATAAACAAATCGTATAAATGTACACTCACCTAAAGGATTATTAGGATTTATTTAACAGAAATCAAGACTCATCAGACCAGGCAACATTTGTCCAGTCTTCAACTGTCCAATTTTGATGAGAAACGTGCAAATTGTAGCCTATTTTTTCCTATTTGTAGTGGAGATGAGTGGTACCCGGTGGGGTCTTCTGCTGTTGTGGCCCATCCACCTCAAGGTTGTGCGTGTTGTGGCTTCACAAATGCTTTGCTGCATACCTCGGTTGTAACGAGTGGTTATTTCAGTCAAAGTTGCTCTTCTATCAGCTTGAATCAGTTGGCCCATTCTCCTCTGACCTCTAGCATCAACAAGGCATTTTTCACCCACAGGACTGCCACATACTGGATGTTTTTCCCTTTTAACACCATTCTTTGTAAACCCTAGAAATGGTAACTGTAGCAGTAATTGAGCAGACTGTGAAATACTCAGCCCAGCCCATCTGGCACCAACAACCATGCCATGCTCAAAATTGCTTAAATCATTCCCATTCTGACATTCAGTTTTGAGTTCAGGAGATTGACCAGGACCACACCCCTAAATGCAGTGTTCCTAATAATCCTTTAGGTGAGTTTACATACATACACAATGATGACAACTAAAATACGAAGCTAACAGCTGTGTTTTAATGTTTAGAAATAAATATAAATAACAGTTTTAATAGTAAATGGTATTGTTTTTGCTTCTCTTTTTAAAAAAAATAGCTGTAGGCTCTAGGATTATTATAATGAAATGCAGGATGTGACAGCTCTGCATCACTCGTCTTGTTTGATAACCAGGAAATCATGAAGAACTGCTAATTTCGACAGAGTGAATCACTGCTTACAGATGGACAGGGGGAAAAAAAATACTTCTTATAATGTTAAATGCATTGTTAAATTCTCTTTCTGTCAAAGCCAGCCAATCGGTAATTAACATTCCCTCCAAGCCATCCTTCCATTAACTGCACAGTAATGAAAGTTGAAGATAAAGACTGGGAACAGTCTTCGTTTTGTTCTTTTGATTTGTTCCTTATTTCATTTTTTTTTTTAAATTTGAAGGTCTCCATTAATATTGTTTCTGAAATGCCAGAGCATTTTATCCCTCGCAATTATAATATTAACATGAAATCCAGCAGGGACTGGAATGTGCTTTTATGGCTTCATTCTAGGAGACACTCAAGAGGAACGGTTCTGGCTTATTGAAAAATAGAATAATAAAAATTCAGTTCCAGAGGTCAGTTGCTTTTCTATCAGAGACCATAACCAATTGGCTATCTCCCCCCCCAAAAAAAGCAGATAGGTGTGCGAGGGGATGCGGATGGTTGAGCAGCGATGCAGGAGACAGCCGTGCAACTGTGGTCTGTCAACTCCAGGTGAAGGCTGCATCTCAAACCTTTCAACCTCCTCCCTCGGAAAACGACCTTTTCGATTGCATTGGGCAGTGGATTGCAAAAATGCGTAATTGCTTCAGGAATAAGATGCAATAGGTAGTTGTCGGGGTTCAAACAGGATGCCTTCGGTGCTCTAGTTCCCTCCCCCTACCTCTCTAGAGACCGAAGTCCTTAAAGGTAATCCTCAAACACTAAGAGCGTGTGTTTCCATTAGCGCAGCATGTCTTCACCCCAAACCAGAGACGTGCTCATAAACCAAACCCTGCCTTTCTCTCTCTGGAGATGGGGAGGTTAATATTACATTTGCGAGACACATTCTCCATTTTTTTATTTATTGAAAGGCAGTGGTGCGTGAGACACTGCTGGCATGCTGGGCTGCTGGATTAGCTGACCCACAACCCTTCGACACATCATATCAATCGCCCGTCTTCACACCGGCCCCTGAAACGGTGTGTCTCACGGGGTGACAAACAGGGGTGAGAGGTTGAACTGTTTTAAACTCATCCCTGATATCGTTTGTCCCGTCTGTCAGAGTAGGTAGCCCTCTGTCCAAGGGGCAGCTTGGAAAAAGCCATTAAAAAGAACTTGAGGAATACTAAGGCCTGGAAATCTTGCAACGCCAAAGCTTCAGCATCCACCCCCACTCTTATTCTCTGCCCTTTGTTGACATTGCCAGAGAAAATTAAAGTAACAACCTGTTCTCTCTTTCCTGTGGCTATTCCGAGGGCCATCAGGCTCCCCGGAGAGCCGGCGACAACAGCCACAAGCGGCGAAAACATAGCCGCTGAACTTCCCTACTCCAAGGGAAAAGAATAGCACAATAACAAAGGAGGCATAGAAATGGACAGCTAGAATACTCCAAACATGAAGAAGCAGAGCAAGCCACTGACCTTGGAAGAACCACATCTTAATTTCAAAATGATGAGGGAAAAAAAAGTGGGATAGAAGGTTATTGAAGATGAAAAAGCCTGTCTGAGAGTCTGAGCCATCCTTCAACGGGATTTATGACGAGGAATAAAGCATGACATAAAGCCTTGGAGGACCACAGGAACCCAAGGTCTCTTAGACCACAAGCACACTTAATCAGGTACCATGACCTGCCCGTCTCCTGCAGGACAAATAAAGGACACTGTTTTGACCAAAGCAAACAACCAACCACGTTAAATGTTCAGTTTAAAGAAGGGAAATGCGCATTTACCTAAGTGCTAGTCCACTTGAAACAGAACAATGAATCTTTTGAGCTCAAAACTGTCATCACATTCTTGATCACTCCATGTTTTTCCGAAACACATTTACCAGATTTTCCAGGATCAGTGCTGAGATCAAATGCTTGGAGTTCAAATGCCAATTAAGTCCTGTTTTCTTTTAAATGGTGAATCAAATGGAATCAAGAGAGAGTGGAAACGGTTCAGTCAACCCTGTCCAGCTGCACTTTAATCCACATGCAGGAATTGCACTGAGATGCTGGTGTGACCCAGGGTTTTATCCACTTACTGTTATTAATTTGGCTGCTCTCAGGGGGGCTGCAGGGGACGTGTGCTTGTGTGTTTGTCAGTAGGCGGTAAGTTTTGCATGCAGCTTGGCAGATCCGCACACGGCCTCTAATTGATTTATGGCGAGAGAATGCACTTCTGATAAGGCATTGTTTTATAATCAGGCAGTGCAGGGACGGCCGTCTGGGCCTGGCTGGGTTTAATGGATGGAAGAATGGAGGGGCAGAGACAGAGGAGGAGGGTAAACGACAATGTCCTTCATTCTTTTTTTACTCATTTATACATTCAGTACATCACTGGCACAGGCTAAAACATCAGGCTCCAAATGTTTCTTCAAATTACTCTCAAATTCGTGTTGCCATTAATCTAGAAACAAATTGTGCATGCAAATTATGGCTGCAACAACAAATTAGTTAAACTGATAATAATCAATAATGAAAACAATCCACAATTTCATTATCAATTAGTCTATGTGCTGTGCATGGAGAACAACTTATCAGTTCATACTTTTTAACCCATTATTGCATATAAAATTATTTGGAATTCCCAATTAATAGATTCATCAATGAAATAATCAAAGTAACTGGCTATTATTGCAGCTGTAATGCAGACATAACAAACCGGAATGTTTACAAGGAATAAAGCAAACCAGACAAAACATCAGTGTGCAAAACACTTTGTTTGAATGCTTTCTGATTGTGTGACTTTGCTTTTTGTAGTTGTAAAAAAAAAAAAGAAAAAAAAAAGAAAAAAAAAAGAAGATTTTTTTTTTTGTGAAACTACGCAAAAAGCTGTGTCTGAATAAATACGATAAAGTAAAGGATTGTAATAGAGTCACAGTGTGGCGTCTCTCTGCGGAGAATGAGCTTTGGAGCCCGTAGGCTGCTACAGCAGCGCAAACAGGGGAAAAGAGCCTTTTTCCCAATTAGGCCTTTGTGCTCAGTGTGGCGGCATGATTATCATGTATTTTTCATGCTTTCCTCCGTCTCCACGCTTGGCCTGCAGCTCCTGACTGACAACAACATGACACGAGGCGGCCCGACGACCCGAGAGAAAACGCACACAGAGGGGAACCCACAACACAAAAATAAACACTACAGACAGACAGAGAAATACACCAGAAACCTACGCAAAGACAGATTCGCCATGCACAACCCCTATTAGCAATGAGGGGGAAACAATTCCAAGCACCTTTCAAACAATGCAGCTTGATTTCTATTCATCTGTCAAAGGCAGGCAGAGTGCTCACGTTCCACATGCGAGCGAGCAGAGGTATTCTGACAGGGCGGATGAGGGAAAGGCCTCCGTTAAGGCTCCTGAATGTAAAACAGATGATCAGGCGGCTGATATGCAGGCAATATTCCAGATGTCTGACTCTTAATGGGGGGTAAATGGAAATCAATCTTTACTTTTCATCCACCTCGACATCCAATCATAGGTAATTGTTTTTATCAAGATACTTTTGAGTGAAAGACGCCTAAACCCCATATCGCCTCCCCTACGTCTTTAACATAACTATACAAATGCGTAAAGATTAAACACAAATTGCGAGTGCTCGCATTCAAGGAATTAAATGTGGGACATTTGTTAGCGGAAATAGGATGCGGCTAATCTTATTAAACACAGGCGCAATTATCTTTATGATACTCATCGTAGTGAAAAGCGTCAGTCATTGCATTCAGCAGGGTAAGACACCCGTAGACAGTCAATTAATGAAATAGTGAGATCTGCTTGCTTGCTTTTTGTGGTACAGGATCAGAGACAGCGGTCTGAAAAAGGCAAAGAAAGCCTCCGAAAAAAATGGCAATCGAAATTCAAATGCTTAAATAAATATAACATGAACACCATGAACAGAACAAAAGAGCTTTTTAATTACGCCTTGCCATTTAGCATACTGATAATATACTTAATATTGCAAACATCATGGTGTCTTCTTAAAAGGTCAATCGCAGCATGCACTATTCGCTGTTCAGCCAAGGAAATATCACATGAAAAAAAGTGACGGAGCTTCTTCTAATAGAAACTGACACGACATGCAACTTCCTGCCACCAGAGACATCAGTGCAAATTAGCAGCTAATTTAATTTTTTTCTTCCATTAGGGAAACAGTGAAGTAATAAAGCAACACCTCCCCTTAATGTCTTCATCTTGCCAGAGACCACAGAACCCACCAGCTACCGTGACCGTTGCCTCTGCCAACGAATGAAAAGATGGGACCAACCATTATATGGCAATAACTCCAGATAATATGTCCCTAGTTAGTTTCATGACTGGTTTTCCAGAGGATAGTGAGATTCTGCAGATTCTGAATTGGAAAAGGTATAAATATGTCTCAGAAATGGGAACGGTGCAAATTGATGCTAATCAAAACCCCTCTGTCTGCATTCATTTTCAGGAAAACACCTTGACCTCTCCACCTGGAGCTCTGCTTTCAGCCAATGCTTCAACGACAGTCAAGCAATTCATGTGCAGGCCTCTAATTAGAGTTCCCTGCTCTGTCTATTGAGCGTGCACCTGCAAATGCACCAAAGGATCATGGGAGTTAGAGTCCAGGGGCCGGTGTGTGCTGCGTGTTGGCAGGTGAGTGAGTCCAGGCTGGCTGGACTACAGGATTGTGATTACACAGCTGTTGATAGGAGTATTAGCTCCCCAGCTGCCGGCCACGACCTACTACTGACAGGAGAGCATGGCCCCACCTTCATGCTCAGTGATCCGAGTAATTACACCGTCTAGCTGACCCGCACACACACGTGCACACAAACAGACACATTCCGTTTCAAAAAACACCTGCACTGCGAGTCCATTCCTGCATTGCTGCTGGACGTGTCGACAGATCACACAAGGTTCAATTTTGCTTTGTTTTGACTTACCACAGAACATTACTTTTGCTTGTTAAAAAGGTTAAAACGCAATTTCAGCAGTGCTTTAAGCATTACATGGGTGCATTTAAACCACTAATTAGCAATGTTTCTTTCAGAAAATGTCTTAATTTAGGTACAAGGAATCTGCATTTAGAAGAAGATTGAAGCAACAGTTAACAGTGCTAAATACAGTCTGTCCCCTGCAGGGCAGAGGAAAACTTCCATCTGTCCTGGAAGCTGGGCAATTAGAAGGGGCTACTCTTGATCAAGAGATACTGTTGAGTAGCAGACAGGCCCTGAGGGAAAAATCATCCACTTCTCTCTTTGTTTTCTGCTCACACCTCTCTGGAATTTCTCTCTCTGGAACCTCTCTACCTCCTGTAGTGGGCGGAGACATGAAGGCCCTGGTGATCAGCAATTACTCAGCTGACAGACTACCCTTTCTTTTATTCGATATCATTTGAGAATGGAGATATAAAATGTGGTGGGGTCTTCAAAGAGATTTACACTGTTTTGCAAACAAATTAGCATTCTTTAAAATTAATATTCTGTAAAAAATAAATGTAAAGGGTGACCTTTAATTTCTGGGGACATCTGGTAAAGCTCCGAAAGCTTTTCCATCCACAAACCCAGCATTATAGAACAACACCCTGCTGACGTTTGCTTCTACTGTCGGAAAACTCAAATTTGTATGCGAGTGGGAGATCTGTACTTTACAACATCTGCTGCACTCCTGTACCTTCTAGCTGCTGCTGACACACTGCCAGGGGCTTGATCTCCATCCTCTTTCCTCGATAACCAATGACCTAGGCCGCTCCCACCCTTCCTCGAGGGGCTGAGTCAGCTGGAGGGACAGAAACTGTGGGATCAATGACACTGGAAAAAGCCTTATAATGGCCTGGATTAATGATGAGGAATTTGGCGTCACCCAACAAGTTCCTGGACATTCATCACCATGGAGGGTGCTGCCAAGTGGTCAGATCTTAGACCCCTCCTGACCCCAGAGGCCAGATAATGAAGAAGCCACTCCAATTGCTGCCGTTTCCACCGCTTCACCCTGTCCAGCTGTGCCGCCGGGAGTGTCCCGTAAACCTAGGCCAAGTGCCTAAAATAGCAGGGATATGGTTACACTCTGCGGACGCGGAGGCCGTGGTCACTCACTGCGTGCCATGCTTAATGTTCTCAGCTGTGCCTGGTTGGACCCTGGAAGTAGCTTTCATTGAAGACCTACCATCACATCTTGTTCTCCTTTTCCCCGTTATTGCTTCATATAGTAATATTCTTTGGGAAAGAATGTGCACTTGGAGAGTGCTTTTGTGAGAGAAAGGTTAAAAAAAAGAATTGAGATGGGAGCAGGTATTTTCTCCAGCCCTAACAAATAGGCATTCTTGAAAGCCCACAGTACTCTTCCTCTCCCATCTAGCCAGAGTGGAAACAGTCATTGTACACAAGGGATGAGCCCTACCAACTCTCTACAATGCGAGTAAATCATTCGCATATGCGACTAAATCTTCCCTCTGGGTGACTAAACAGTATCTATCATTAGTCATTGGCCAGTAAATTCTTACATTTTACTAGCCAGTGTGTGTGTTAGAGGCTAAGTATGAGTTTATCATAGATATATTTTTACCTGCTGAACATTCTGAATGAGAGTGTGAGAGTTTTTCTCTCCATCACATGATCAGTACTGTTTCAATTATAGTGTGAAGGTGCATGATTTGCCGTCACTTTGTTGAGAGCGTGTTTCTCACACATGTGAAGAGAGAGAGAGAGAGAGAGAGAGAGAGAGAGAGAGAGAGAGAGAGAGAGAGAGAGAGAGAATTTGAATTTTGAATCTCTTTAATTTTCTACACAAAGATTTTTACAAAATACTTTTTTGTTTTGTTTTTTTGTTTAAAAACAATTTTTTTTTTTTTTTTTTTTTTTTTTTTTTTACACCATTTCCAAAAAGTTCTGAGTGATATTTAGATCAAAACATCTCCAAAGCACAACTTATTGTCAACAACAGAACACAACACATCTTTGTAACACCAGATGAAAATGAATTCCTCAACATTATTTGTGGACATAAAAAAATTAAAATCAACCTTCAATCTGGCTTTCAACATTCTGATAAACAACATGCTTGCATCGCAATCAAGAGACCCATCTACCTTATTTCTCCTACTAATATATATGGCCATTTTTGCTTGGCCCACAACAAAATTAAAAAGCTGGCATCTCTGTCGGTATTTCTGACTGTATCTATACCCAAAAATAAACATCTCTTTAGAAAAAACAACATCAAACATTAAAAACATTTGTTCTAACAGTGCAAAAAAATGACACAGTCTACTACATTCTGAGAAACAATGAAACACTGTTTCCCTTTTCTCACAGAAAGGACAATTTTCATTTACATTAGAATTAATAACGGAAATAAAAGCATTAACAGCCACGATTCCATGTAACACTCTCCATTGTAAGTCCCCAACTTTTTTAGTCAATGGTAATTTATACAGAGCTCTCCACACGGGCTTGACTTCCTTATCAAGCCCAAAATGAGCTCTCCAGGGAGTATCCACTCGACCATTCAATTTATCTTTGTTTAAAATCTTAACAAAAGACATATACATGGATTTACTTGACATTGTGACCAAGTTGTTTGTAAGAGTTCCGTTTAACTCTAGCAAAGGTCCAGTACAGTCTTTAAAATCAGGAGTAAGAATTAATGAAGGGAAGACATCACCACTGTCGGGTTGACAATTTCCATTGCAATAGTCATTACACAAGGAGAGTTCAGTCGGTACAAGTTCACTTTTCCAGTTAGCCAGCAAGCGGCTAACAGTCCTGACTGAACAGACCCCTATGTGAGAGGCCAGTTTTTCAGCGTTAGACAAGTTTGGCCCTGTTAAATCCAAGACATGTTTCAAAGTAACAGTTCCTGTTGAGATAAAACGCTGTGCCATAAAAGTCCCATTGAAGTTTTCAACGTTGAATCGTGTCCCATACAGCACTGGTTCTTTCAACAACCAAAACAATGAATCGTCGCTTGTCCTTAATTTCTGAAACATCCCCCACACAGCAAACAGTCCTTGATAGAACTTGGGAAGATTACAAAGTTTGTGAGTCTTCAGATCCATTAAAAACAAAGACTGAACTAGACCCATATTTCCACCTTGGCTCAATATAGTATGGGCCACTGGTCTCCAGACAAGGTTTTCTGGTCCAACAAGCAGTCTCTGTATAAACTGGAGCCTGAAAGTAGCACCTCTACTGGCCAGATGAATTAGTCCATGGCCTCCTTCTTCCTTTGGCAAAAACAACAGACATTGTGGGACCCAATGTAACTGATCCCAAAAAAAATTAACTAAAACTGCTTGTATTTTTGCCAGCAACTGTGGCGGAGGATCTACACACATCAAGCGATGCCATAACATAGATGACACCAAGTTGTTGACCACTAATACACGTCCCTTAAACGACATTTGTGGTAAGATCCACTTCCATTTTTTAAGACGTCCTTCGATCTTTTCTAAGACATTGTCCCAATTTTTGCAAACAACTGAATTATCTCCTAAAAACACACCAAGATACTTAAAACCACCCTTGACCCAGGATAACCCATTTGGTAAAACAGTCTTATTTTCTAACTCGCCACCAAAAACTATGGCTTCACTCTTTCCCCAGTTGATTTTTGCAGATGACAAAACACTGAAATCATTTATACATTCAACAAGAATATTTATGTCATCTTGATTTTTAACAAAAATCACCACATCATCAGCGTAGGCAGATAGTTTAAGAACTGAGTTACAACCAGGAAAGGTTACCCCTTGGATGAGACCTCTTATTTTATGTAGGAAAGGTTCAATAGCTATTGAATAAAGCATTCCAGAGAGAGAACAGCCCTGTCGTATTCCCCTCTGAACCTTAAAAGGAGCACTTAAACCCCCATTTATCTTTAATAAACTTTCAATATCCTTGTATAAGACCTGGATCATGGCTATAAATGTTGGATTAAAACCAAAAACTTCCAATGTTTGCCACAAATATTGGTGCTCAACCCTGTCGAACGCCTTTTCTTGGTCGATTGAAATTAATCCAAGTTCACAACCCAGAGAGCTAGAGAGATCCAACACATCGCGAATTAAAATAATATTATCAGATATTAACCTGTTTGGAATACAATAGGTCTGGTCCACATGTATAATTTGTTCCATAACTTTTTTCAATCTCATGGCTAATACTTTAGATAGCAGCTTATAATCAGTCGACAATAACGCTACTGGTCGCCAATTTTTAATCTCTTGCAGATCCCCTTTCTTAGGAAGAAGAGTAAGGATTGCCCTTCTGCAGCTTAGTGGTAAAAAACCATTTTCAAGGCTGTTTTTTAATACAAGTGACAAGTCTTTACTGATTTCCTTCCAAAAAACTTTATAAAAATCCACGGGAATCCCATCCATACCTGGGGCCTTACCACTCTCTAAGCTCTGCAATGCTGTGTATAATTCAGATTCAGTGATTGGGCCACCCAGCTCTTTATTAGTCTCCTCTGAAACCTGTGGTAGTCCCTCATAAAAGGACTGTGCTATATCTAGTGCCTCTTGAGACTCTTTCTTAAACAATTTTTCATAAAAATCAACAGCACATTTCCGAATCTCTGCAGATTCATGTAAAACTTGTCCAGTGTTGTTTCGCAACGAATGCATAAGTCTCTTTTGCCCATTTTTTCGTTCTAGGGCAAAAAAAAAATGAGAGGGAGCATCCATTTTAACTATGTTTCGAAAACGTGAACGAACCAGCGCACCTTGAGCAGAAAAGCCTAACAGGTTAGCCAAAGCTACTTTTTTATTTTTGAGGACTTTAAAATGTTCTTCATCTCCTGTGGAGTCTGCCAACTCTTGCAACTCTAATATTTCGCTCTCTAGATCTTTCATCGATCTGGTCAAATCTTTTGTCACATTTAAAGTATATTGTAAACAAAGCTGTTTGATTTTACTCTTTCCTATGTCCCACCACTGATTCAAAGAGACATATTCAGATTTTGTCTGTTTAAAACCATCCCAAAAAAACTTAAAAGTATCTCTGAATACACTGTCATCAAGCAGAGCAACATTAAAGTGCCAAAAAGCACTGTTACATTTTACATCTTTGATAAAAACAAAACATTGAACAAGAGAATGATCAGAAATACCGACAGGATGTATTAAACAATTTCTTAATACATTTGTTTGGTTTTTAAAACAATAAAATCTATCCAGTCTAGCTAGAGACAGATAATTGTCCTTAACGTGCGCCCAGGTGTACTGGCGCTGAAATGGATAGAAAAACCTCCAAATATCACATAAACCATTTGATTCAATTAACTTGATTAGACATTTTCTGCTGGGACCATGCGGTTCTATGTGATTTCTATCAACATTTGCAGCCGTACAGTTGAAATCTCCCCCCAGGATCATATTACAGTCGTCAGGACAATTCTTTATCACATTATCTAAAATGTTAAGAAAGACCACCCTTTCAGTTCCCTCAGTTGGAACATACACATTGATAAAGATCAATTTTACATTTTCAAAGCAAGCATTAATCTTCAACAACCTCCCTTTAATAATTTCCTCAATATCAAAAGAAATTGGCATAAATTCTTTAGCAAACAAGATGCCAACACCACCACTGTTATTGCTTTTATGACTAAGACACACTTCTCCATCCCATTCCTTCATCCAGTCTGCTTCATTGTCTACTGTACTGTGGGTTTCTTGCAGAAATACCACATTAAGTTGTCTCATTTTAAGTAGATTAATAAGAGCAGCTCTCTTCACCTCCTCCCTGGCCCCGTTGATGTTTAAAGATCCTAGCTTTACTTCACACATGTTAAGTAAGTAAGAGCAATGGGATTGCCATTTTATCACACCAGAGAGGAGAACACAAAGGAATGAGAAGAAACGCACAAACCAATTAACCATCGTTGGCTATTTGCGATCTAACTTTAAGCATCAATTTCTTGAGACGATATGTTTCTTGATCACTAAAAAATAACTGATCAGCCCTATCAGTATTTTTCATAAACAACTTGACTGAATCGAGAAACATCTTTAAATCCGGGAAGAAATCGTCAACTCTAACTGACCTCATGCCTTTAGTGTCCTGTAAGAATGAACGGAGTTTAGTGAAAGGGTAAACGCTCTCTGCATCCACCTGTGTGTCAGCACCAAACTCACACACACTCTCCTGTGTGTCCATTAAACCCTCTTCAAACTTCGAACCGTGTGCTAACACCACCTTTGATACTTTACTCGCCTGATCTGCATCCGTCTTATTGTCTAACTCTTTTCTTTTCATCGATTGTTTGGCCAGATCTTTATCACACACTACATTCTCCTCATCACACAACGCTGATTCAGCTATTCTAGTAGCAATGTGAACAGTATTAGCGCCTACCTTTGGGTCTCGTTGAACTTCCACGTCTGTTTGCTTACTCTTTAACTCCTCCACAACTTCCTTCTCCAGATTTCTAGCATCACTTTCCTCCCTCGTTGAAGGTATATTTCCTTGTTTTGTACCTGAAGCGGTGACTCCGCTCGTACTCGGCTGCTCCACCGCACCAGCGGTTGTCTCAGCTAACGCGACCCTCTCCGGGCACGAGCGAATCAGATGGCCTACCGTTCCGCACCCAAAACATTTCATTAATTCTGATGTTACATGTACGGTATAATCATAACCATCAATTTTAAACTTAAACACCAAGTTCAGCTCCTCGTCATTGTTTTTAAGTACCATAAGTACCTGCCTCCTAAAAGACATAACATGTTTTAAATGAGGTGACTTACAACCCATGGGGATCATTCTAATCGGAGTCACTAGCTGTCCGTGTCTCTGTAACTCTTTAGCCAAAACTTCATTTTTTAGAAAAGGAGGGGCGTTAGAGATGATAATCTTTTTAGCAGGATTCACCAAAGAGAGAACAGGTATAAAAGTGCCTTGAATTACCACTCCATTCTCAATTAACTGATTTGCTTTATCAATATCATCTAAAAAAATCACAACGGCGCCGTTCATCCGCGAAGCTGATTTAATGCTACCATAACCAACTTCTTCACCGACCGCTAAACTACAGTCCTCTACCGAACAGCCGGCCGGCGGAGACAGCTTAATGGCGTGCCGGCGCGTGAGCTCAGTCAAGCCGAGCCGATCGCCCGCAGCCATGCTGCAACCGCTGCTCTTCAAACAACTCACTAAAACCTACACTAAATATCAAACAACAACAACAACAAACTAAAAACAAAAAATAAAACAAAAAAATAAACCAGAGAAAAAAGATGGGGAAAAACCACTCAAACCACCACGCGCTCTACACGCTCAGTCTCACCATTCACTCAGAGAGAGAGAGAGAGAGAGAGAGAAATACTTAAATACCATGCAGAATCTGCACTACATGTAAACCGTATTCTTTGTTGTATTTTCCTGTCAAAACAACAGATTTCATTTAGAATAATTCAGCTTTTATGAACAAGTAGAAGATACGCTGGTTTCTCCAGTAGTCAGCAGAGCTTATGCACAAACCGCAATCTCATTGGCTCATGCTCATTTATTTCAGCAAATCAGTCAGAGTGAACGCTGACAACATGATTAATATTCATGAAACCAGCAGCTCATGAATCCTTAGTGCATTGTATATTGTTTTTAATAGTAGAATTAGTAGTAGCAGTATCTTTTAATGGTATTTATTACTATTATGCATTTTATTACTGAATGACCACCACCAGTCATAAGTTCAGGTAAAATTACAAATATGCATTCATACATGGTTACCAAGTTTTAGTTCTAACTATTAAAGTTTTATTATAAAATAGTGCTTGATTATCACAATATCATAATACAATGCTTGATTGACTGATGTTAATAGTGTAAAGGTAGGCTGATTTGGTGGATTCAAAGTATATCAGTTTGGCGACTAATCTAAAAAAATTCCAAGCCAATGGCGATTCTATTGCCAAGGTGTGCGTAGAGAATTGCCTAAACATTATAGAAGCGACCCACAGACTTCCAGACAAAGACAGGACTATTATGACACATTCAGACCAGCGAGAGATCTTGAGAATTATCAATTTTTAGACCCCATAGTGTTTTCCCTCAATGAATAGCCTGACGCAAGTAGCTAAGTGACCAATAATGGGTTTTGCTTCTGTTTAAAAGGAAAACATCACAAAGATGTGATTATGACTGGGCAGATGGTGCATGTTCCAAGAGCAACTTTAAAAAGCATTGCTTTCTCCTAAAATCTATTGCATTAACCTTGTATGAAGAGGGTTGTTTGTGTGCACTGTACATATACAAAAAGACCAGGCAGAAGATCCCTGTGTGGATGTTTTGTACTTGCTTTAGTACTTGCTTTAGGATGTTTAGTAAATGCATGAGAGCTTACAGCTTGTAGTCACCTCACCTGTCTATATACCACACATCCTCCAGTTTATTTGCAAGTCCACTTTACTGTTTCACTTAGACTGTTTTGCGTTTCACTGCTTTGGTTTGGGGAACCAGTAGATTTCACCTATAAGTGAATATTTCCTGTGGGTTAAGGACTCTCATAAAAACTTTCTCTGGCCTGTGAGTTGTTGATACACTCTGGTATACATTTTTTTTTTCTTCCCCAAAGTGCTATATTAAAAGATAACTGACCGTCCTTTTTCCTTACTAGAGTAGCAACAACATGGCAGCTACAGAAGGAGCACCTCAAATTCTTTATACCCTTTCTGGCAAGCCACATAGCAAGACCCATAAATCCATGTCTTTAGCTGCATTAATAGACAAGAGAGGCAGTTATCCAGGAACTTGAGGCATGGGCAGATATTGGGAGCAGGCCTTGCGTAGTGAGGTTGAGGGAGGAAAGCAATTAGGAGCACTGCACCATAAGGGCTGCAGGTGTGCGGCACAGTGATAAGGACGGTGGAGGAACCATTTCTCAACCCCATTCTCCCTCCCACCCCCCGCACCCACCCCTCTTCCGCCTGGACCACAATGGCAAACAGCCTTCCCACCAACAGCCAAAGCTGTTTGGCAGCTTACGAAAGGTTTTCTTGGTCCTCCATGTGGCGGAATTGCTAGGATAAGAAGCAGACTGATGGAAGGCTAAAGGGGAGGGTTTGCATTTCATCAAGTCAAGCAGGGAGAACAGAACTTGAGTGTGCAATTTTGCTGGGAGAAGTCGTTTAGAGTAATGACGTGGACTCCGCAGGCTGTTCCGACTGGCAGGCAATTAAGATTAATTAAGTGTTCGCTGTGACCATTTGCAATATGGATTGCACCTTTTATTATGGCTAAAGGCCCGTGTTAATGGTTTATATGGCATCATTATTAAGGTGCCGTTTATTTACAAAACATGACGAATACTAGGGGTGGGCGATATGACTAAAATCTTATATCATGATATGACTAACTTAATTTCACACTAACAATACATATCAACAAAATGAACAAAAAATAAATATTGAGGCGAAGGACAAACTACTTTAGAAATGGTAATAGTATATACCCGAACAGAAATATATATGTAAGGTGAGCTAAACTGCACAGGAGGAGATGTTGGTTAGCAGGCATCACACTGGGCATCTCTGATCACACGGCGATCCTGAAATCACATCCTACTCTGTCAGCACTTCTCCGCTCCGGGTCTCTGAGCTCCAGAAGCCCTCCTCCACCTGCTTGCATATCTGTATGTGTGCGCAAAGGTGTGAACATGCATATAGATGTGCAGGTCCCAGCACTTGACACCATATTGAGACCTGAGCGTGCTGGAGGGGTCGTAGGGGGACGTCGCGGAAAAGGGCATCTCTCTGGCACGACACACACATTGTCATGAGTGACATTTATCCCCGTCGCTGTCAAACATAAGGGTGTGTGCACGCACTGCCATTTACCCTCTATTTAACACATTCTGCTGAAAGTGGCACCCACGTACAGTTTATAGGTTTAGGAATAATACAAAAAAAAATGCAGAGGGTGTGAAACCTGAAGGAGAGAGCGAGGATGAAGGGAGAAAAACACATAGGGGCCATTTCCAATTTTGACAAAAATAAATCTATAAGCAATTTCTGCACAGCTCTCTCCTTTCCCTTCACTTATAGTGACTCTGTGCTGCTGATCTCAGCAGTCTCTTTCTCTCTCCCCCCCGGCTCGCTAAAAAACGTGAGCTAAGCTTGAGCCAGTAACAGTCCCATAGAAACGCATTATTTCCAGTCGTAAGCTCCCCAACAGCAGCTTGAACTAAAACTCCCTGATCTGCAGTTTATTAAATCTGCAAGTTCTGTTAATGGTACACCTGCTCCAACAAAACACAGCAGTACATGGTGAGAAGACTTTTCTGTCTCATATGCTAAAATTCCTTATTTCAAGCAATGTTTCCCTGTTCCCCAATGAAGATGGTCAAGGTGTTTTGGAACACAGTAGTCAAGTTGGTCTACCTGTCCAAGCCAAGCTGATAGGCTTCGTTGGCTTGGATGAGCAAAAATGTCAAGCTGAACAAAATATGGAACCTGCTACCATCCAATTCCAGCAGGGATTGCAGGGAAGGCTTGACTAAAAGATGAGAAAACCCATGAGCAACTCAATGAATCATGTTCCTAGAAGAGGCTGATGAGACCCAACCACTATTATCTACTGTTCTAGACAGAAATACAACTACAGTCACAATAACAGCTGACCGAGTCATGCTAACCCATCCACAATAAGTTCTAAGGGTAGATTTGAGAGAGAAAAAATAATGTATTTTTAATCACTTCACTGCTGCCGCTCTTTCCATCACCTACTTGGCTCTGTAGTCACTTTAATTAGCGGAGAGTAATCTAATGTTTGGAGATTAGTGAGAGCAGAGACACTGTAGCACAGATAACCAAACACAACACACTAGAGAGATGCTAAAGCCTGCCATCCTTACAAACAAATGAGCGCATTTGCATTTAACGAGTTGATGAGTGAGAGAAGAGGACAGAGAGAGAGGCAAAGAACGCTGGCTAATCTACAATTCCCCAAAAAACAGAGGGTCCAGTCCAGAGAGAGAGAGACAGAGGGATGTCTTCATTGACTGGAACAGACATTGCAGTGCAGTAATTAGTGACTAAGCCTCTCTTATCAGCCCTGTGCCGCTGTCAATAGTGATTTCACTCACAACGACAGTCAGAGTCTCACACGCACGATAAACTACAGTATTTAACCCTTACGAATCCCTGATGTGTGTCTACATTTGGCATAATGTATACACTTGCACACCATTACGCACAGAGATAGGATATTAACTAATATGACAGGTACTTCGCACAGGTGACACTTTATGTCCATCACCAGAGCTTAATGAGAACTAAATTTCTTATATTTCTGCTGAAGAAACACAAAATGAATTAAATTAAAATATGAATGCCAACTGAGCCTGCATACATCTCCAAACCATATTCATATTCTGGAAAGCATTGCATTATACCTTTAAGAACCATACATTTTCAGCAAGATCTAGCTATTTTGTTCCGATGAACAACTGAATATACGTCTCGGTGACTTGTGTGTGCATTAAAGGTGAATTATCTGCTAAAGTAAGCAAGCGTGTGAGGTGGTTCCAGCTTCTGACAGGAAGGCCAGGTCAGCCGCTGAGCTGTCCTCCCTCAGGGGAGTTACTGGTGTCAGGACAGCACATGGTCCAGAGCCCTGGGGCTTTCAATAGAGGACACCGCCAATCCATACTGGAACCTTTTCAGCAGAGACAGCAGTCATTAGCCCACAGAAGATATAATGAGGAACCATCGTCTCACACTTAGGAAAGAAAAAAAAGAAAAAGAGGATTGGAAAGATTTAAAACTGGCTCAATGTACAGGTATACAACTAATATATCATTGTCAAAGACACATCAGGATACCCTAAATAAACAAGCGGGGAATGTTTTTTGGAATTTTGTGCTGATGCTTTGGTCTGAAATGGGGCAAGTGCATGTGCACACACACATTTTAATGTGTATTTCAGTGGGAAGCAAATCGCTAAGGTGCTCTGGTGCAACCTTGACCTTTTTCTTGAAGACATGGCCGCAAGGTGAGGAGAAGATGAGAGAGCAAGAGAGACGTGGTCTTGCATTTTAGGACTCGGTCTCTAGCCAATGCCAAAATTGCTAACTGCTACACAGAGGTCAAACATTTACAGATGGAGAGGAACAAAAAAAAAAAAAAAACATTTCCCCGTCTTTCATCACACTCTTCTTGTTTGTCCAACTTTCTAGATTTCCATTGGACATTTCCCTGGACAGATATTTTACCTAGCCCTGGACTAACTTAACTGCAACATACAAAATCATTTAGGCTTTAACCCTAGAACAGAGGTGTCCAGCCCTGCTCCTGTATGGCCACTATCCTCCAGACTTTACCAATCAATCACAATATAAACTAGCTAATTAAGACCTTCAGGATTACTAGGACATTTTGTTATGGAAAGCTTCGGGGTTTAGGGGTTGTTGGAGCAGGTTGAAGCCAAACTCTGCAAGACAGTGGCATGATTGGACACTCCTGCCTTAAGGTCCAGGGTAAGAATTAAAACATGAGCGATTTTAAACATTGGTAGTGTGACAAAATCCTGCTGTATTCAACTAGAAACAATGTAATTAACTAGCAATGAGACTGTAAAGTGCACGATTCTCCTCATTATACTGTTTTTCTGGCATTCCTACCCTTTGTGCCTTCCTGACTTTCTTCCTGAACATTTTAGGAAGAATTTCTAGGAACAAGTAAGCAATACCACTGTAGGAATCCAAATGGAATGGGCATGGCTTATGCCAAACAGGTGACTAATGGCGGCTTTGTTTTAGTTAAGACTTGGCGTGCAGGAAGACGCTCTGTTGCTTATGGCTTCATCCTTTGATGAGGCTAATTATGCTGTGTACAGAGCCTGTGGACTAGAGCATTCATTATGCATCCACTACCCTTCTATGAGTCCCACAGCACCACACAGAGACAGGGCCTGCAGCCTAACACTGTCCCCACAGACAGAGCCCTGCTACAGGGCTACAGCACCACCGTCTACCCCTACTGGCCCTGGAGCTCTGCATCACACTAAATAATGGCATTATACTAACATTAATACATGCACATACACAAACAAACGGACTTCTGAGCAACTATTTAAAAATTCAGCACACAGATCAGACAAATAACTCCTTAGGCTGACAGTCTCTACACTGCTCGGAATGGCTGTTAGAAAATAAGAAATAAAATATTTAATGAGGGTTATGTTTTTAAAAGAAGTGGAAGAAATGTTCATTTCAATGCAAATACTATGCAAGATGCACTGTCTGAAAATAGTCATAATAGAAAATTACAAAAATAAACAAAAAACTGTTCAGGAGGTATATGTATTTTTACTAAAATATAAGACATAAATATTGGTTAAGAATAGAAATCATCTTTAAGAAGAAAAAACAACAAAAAAAAACACCTTAATTCCAATAATAAAAAATAAAAAAAACTATTGAATTAATAGCCTAAATGTAAGCTTTTTACAGAAGAAAAAAATACACTCCAATCAATTTCAGGTGGGGAAATTGATGAACTTTGGGATCATTAGTTTTGGTGAATCAATAACTGGAATCAATTTGCTATCAAAGCCATTGATTATCTATAGCATCCTGTCACATCCTGTGAAAATGTTCACAGACTAAGTTGAAACTGAAGAGAGAGTCTCTTAGGAGCCGATGCAGACCTTTGCATTGACTGGAGGAATTTTGCTTAGTTAATTCTAGAATAAACAGAACATCAACTCGAGCTTTACAGGTCAACAGATTCGAGGACGGTGCGGTCAACTGTACCATCTGTAAAGGTGTACGAGACCGAGGCGTAAGATCAACTGCTTTGCGGTGGACTGCATCAGCGCATCTACTGTATGAAAGAATCCAAAACAGAGTGTGTGAGAAAGACACGCATGCTCAGTGATGGAGCGCAACGCCCTTTTGCTACTATCACCCCTCTCGCCCCCTCTTCCTCCCTGCTTCCCTGCTTCTCATCCAGTATTAATGGCTGTTGTTTTTTTAATGAGGGAGAGTAGGTCCCTATGCTTCTGAAGGTTTTTTAGGGGGGTGGTAAGGGGGAAGAGAGTTCATCTCTTCTGCGGGCTGTGTGGCTGTTGTGTGGACGCAGCAGGGCGGGCGTTTGGTGGGGCGTGAGGGGGGGGTTCTGCCGTAATGGTTACGGCCTCTTAGTAAATACACAGATACTCCGATCTGCTTCAAAGACCACATGCGGCTTCATATCTACTCTCTTTTTCTCATCATGTTCAACGGGGCTTGACAGTGGCGCTGTTATACTGATAGATGGAAAATAGCCTTCCTCTTTGCCTACGGCTGAAAAAAAATGAAACACGCAGGGGTCCTCGAACGTAAGATAAGTTTCATTTTCCAACTTACTAATGCGGGCGACCGCAGCACATCCCTTTGAGCAACCATACGTATTTACAATTTAATCAGAAACTGCCGGGCTGTGACCAGGAAGAGAGCGCTTGCTTTTATTTAATTTCTGTGTCCGTACTGCTCGCTCTTTTTTAGTCCTGCTTGTTTTGTGAGATCTAATAATGGAGGAACGATTCGCCAGCTGTCATGGTCGCGGTCACTTCATAAAAATCAAATTGGAGGGAAAAAAGGGGGAAGATGGTGAATGATGAGGGAATGAGATGGGAGGAGGAAGAGAAAAAAAAGAGGCAGAGTAGTTGGGGGAGGGAGACGGCATGATAGCCATCGTGAGGAACTTGATTTAGTAGTCATTTGCCATCTTGCCTGGTGAAGACAGTGTTTTGTAGTTATAATGGCCTAAAATGGAGCATGAATGTAGATGATGGAGATCTGAGTGACGCCCGCAGGGTGATTTAGATCGCTGTTATTTGTTCTGTTTATTCAGACGCTGTGTAAAGACACTTGGAAAAATGCAATTTTCCACCTGATAGACTACTGTTGCTTGGACAGACAGAAAGATGAAGCAAAAATGTGCAATTTAAAAGAGGCAGAGGAAGGTGAGAAAGAAAAACATTAATCATACATATTACGCCTCAGATAATTGCTTCCTCTTTGTTTCAGTCAAGTGAAACGTACAGCGACAGAATCTGGTCAAAGTATATTCCAAAGAGTGATATTAGAGAAGAGTAGGGAAAAAACTACTATGGAAGTCAATGGGGTCCATCAAATGTTTGGTTACCGACATTCTTCAAAATAATAATCTTCTTCTGTGCTCAGCAGAAGAAGAAAAAAATTCATACAGCTTTGAAACAACTTGAGGGTGATTTTCATTTCATGGTGAACTATTCCTATAAAGCACATACAGAGAACTAATCAAGAACACGTGACGTTAAAAAAAGGAGACTAAATGAAATAGCAACAGATGAATAGACGTCCAGATGAAGGCCTTGTGCTGAGCTGTGTGCTTGTGTATGTTTGCTGTCTGAGTGCTTTAGTGTCCGAGGAAAAAAGTGGATCGCCGAGCAAGAAAGCAACAATTTATTACAAGAGAAGCAACACACACACACACACACACACACACACACACGCCCACAAATAACACCTCTGGCACCATGGCTGGACAAACATCTGGGCTCTCAAAACAACCTCTCCACTGTGATTACATTGGCCTTCACCGTCCTCATAAAAGCCCAGATGTCAAACGCAGAGACCCTAACATCTGCTCCATAAACATCCTCATAATGTCCCCATAACGTCCTCTTGAAAGTCCTTCCACCCTACTGCACATCAGACCCATCTTCGTGCTTCCCAGTTGCAGTGGCATCTGCATTCAGAAGAGGTGTCATCCAGCTTGGCCCACAATGCCGCCTGTCCGTCTGTGCGGCCCATCTGTAAAGGGGGGTCGCCCCTCCTTCCAGTTTCACACATAGACACACACTCTATTGCTTGGGGAGGAGGGGTTTCCATTGGCATGAAGGGTGTAGCGGCAGTGCCAGACACGACAATGAGACGATGCTCCCAAAAAACAGCACGTGCCAATCTAACACCTTTCCAAAGTCTCTAACCGCCTCCTAAACCAACCCATACGAGACGTATTAGTATGCACACACTAATTCATGAATATGTAGGGTTAATAGGCGGAGCTCCATGCTAATTCATTAATATGTAGGAGTTAATAGGCAGAGCACTGTGTTAATTGTGTGCTGGATTAGATTTGCATTCGTGTATTAGGAACATTAGTTGGGTTTGGCATCTCAGACGGACAGTGAATTAATACGATCTGTGATTCCCATCAGCAACTGGAAAGCGGAAAACAAACAGAAACAGAGTACACATCTGGATGCGCCCCGCTAATAACCGTAGCAACTGGATCTTTTGATTCATGTAATGGATACGTCCTCATCTTTGATATGTGCAGGTACGATGATGACAGCATTCTTGTGTGTCAAGTACACTGCAAAACCCTGCTGAGAATAGAGAGCACTTCAGAGATTATCAACGGAGGAGATTTGAGATTAGCTACAATCTTTTTGTGTACGGTTTTCCTCTGCCTTTTCCAAGCGCGAGAGAAAATCTGGAGATGAACGAGGAGATAAAACAAGAACAAAGAGGAATCAGTATAGCGCAAACATTTGCACAACTGAGCCGTGGAAACTACACAAGCTATTGAAACCACAACTGTATGTGATAGATATAAGCTAACAATGGCAATAGTAATCAGTATAATTTTGTTTTGGTTTTGTTCTGGATTTGTCATAGTTACATGTACAAATTTCATTTCACACAGAAAAGATGGAAAACTGGAAAGACTGGATAATGAGGAAGTGGATAGAGAAGGGAAAGGAGAGGTGTGTCATATTTAGAGGGCAGAAAGAGAGAATTCTGACACAGTGACACTAGGGACAGAAAGAAAGGAGGTATTCGGTCGGACACTGTCATTCTCAATCATGTACAGTTCCTGTCAGGATCTGTCTCTCTGGAATAGGCACACATCTGTCTCAAACCTGCTTTCTTCTGAGATTATATATATATATATATATATATATAATATATATATATTATAAAAGAAACATTCTTTATATAAAAGAAATGTTAAACAAAAGAAATGTTAAACATTTCTTAAATAATAAGAAATGTTTCTTTTGCAGCTAATGAGCATATTAGAATACAATATTTTACAAATATATATTTAATAAATGCAGCCTAGGTGAGCATGAGGCTTATATAGTGCTATATAGTTCTGGGCAATCGAAAAATCACATCAAAAATATACGTTTGTGTTTACATATTATTTAATGATCATGTATACAGTATAGTATTTAAGATATATAATATTATATATACACACACACACACATTTTTTACTACATATCTATTTATCAATCCATAGTCCTTATTTGCTTATCACTGTCATTTTTTCTCTCTCGATTTACCTAAAACTTCCTACACTACTTCATAACTAGTTTACACATGATTTTAGTACTTGGATATTTCCTTCAGGAAATACAAATATCATTTCAGCAGTTTTCTCATTTCTATAACTTTCACAAGAATCAAATTATCCCACACACAGCAAAACACATTTGCTAGAAGCTAAAAGACTGCTTTCCCCTAGCTGACTGAGAAACGGGGCTAAGACTTTGAGGAAATACATTTTTAATAGTTCCCATGCTAAAAAAAATTAATGAAACTTGTCATCGTGTGACGGCTGGCACTAAATTCCCGTATAAACAAGTAAATAAATCGGTGTCCTTATCGATTGTGCCGTTATTTATCCTCTCTCAATCACCGGAGTGACGTGAAGCGAGGGAAAGGCGAGAGAATGATGAGAACGACAAGAAATATCCCTGCACACCTCAGTCCTCCCTCCCTCCCTCTTTCAGTATGTCCCTAATGAGCATGTCACCAGCAGAACACATTTCATATTGTTTAATTGATCCTCTCATCCATCATGAGGAGATCCAATATGTGGCGCTTTTAATCTCCATGGGCCTCTAATCATAACCGTTGCTCACAGACACTCGCTCTGCACGTACAGTTCTCATCAAAGAGCGGAGAACGTGAAGGTCGTGCGTTTCAGCGCATGGATTTGAAACTCAAAATGATGAGATACAGCACAAATGTGACGCATTTCAGAGCTTTTAGATTTAACTGCAAATGTGAGTGTCAAAGTTTGACTGGTCCAACCTTACGTACAAATATATGACTTTGTATGAGTAAAACGTGTTCTGGATCGCAAGGGTTTGTAGTTTCCGGAAGTAAAACACACTGCTTGGAACTAAAACGGTATGAACATACATAGCCACAATATTAGGTGAGTTTGTGTGTGTGTGTGTGTGTGTGTGTGTGTGTGTGTGTGTGTGTGTGTGTGTGTGTGTGTGTGTGTGTGTGTGTTATCACACTGTGCAATCAACCATCTCGTCCTGGACACGTAGTCTGTCCTCTCCCTGTCAGGTTCACATAACTGATGGCCTCACTAATGAAGGTTTACTAATTGATTGCGGAGAAAACAGCATATTACTCATGGAACAGTGGCGGGATCCAGGGACTGGCGGGACAGTTTGTCAATGCCCGCTGTTTTTTCATTGGCCATTCAGCCATAAATGTCGTTGTGGTCGAATGGCATGTAAACAAGGCAAGAAACTTGGATCAAACTTTAAAACGCCGTCGCCTGAAACCAATCGTGATGTGAAAACACATTAAACGAATTGATGAAAATGATCCAGAGTTAAACAAACAAAGAGGCCTTTTACATATAATTAACAGAGAAATTGAAAGCAGTTCATTCGGAAAACGCTCCGAAAGGGAACGGCGAATGGCTTTCTATTGTCTGTCGTGAAGAGTCGTTCACTGACCTGCTTTCCGCACAAAGCCGCTAATGTAAAAGAAGCTAACACGCGTGGGTAGGCGCTGCCTTTGATTAACTAATTATCAGACATTATCAAGACTAAACAGAATCCATTAACTGCTGGTCTGTTGTAGACATCCTCTCATTTCCCTCAGGAGCGAAGAATAGCCCTCCCTGCTGCTAGATCGGTAACGTTACACACATACCTCTCCTATCAAATCTATAACAACTAATTCCTTTCTTTAATGAGCCTCTAATTGACTTTTGCTGGTCGAGGACAATTGGCAGCGTAAGGTCCCTTTTTAGATCATAACATAAACACACATTTACTTAGCCAAATATGACGACATCCCATTGACTTCCTTTGCTATCACATTAAGCTAATTGCAATCATTATAGACTAAGCTGAATACAAATCCCACCTTTTCTACTAAAATACAACGTTTGACTTTTTTTTGGTAAATAAACAGATTATTCGGTCTATTCAGCCCAGTGCTATTTAAGTATCATTGACATACTAGTATTTTGTTGTTGTTGTTGTTGTCCACTTCAAAGGAAAATGTCCTGATAATTTACAAACCCCCGTCTCATCCATGTCTTCCTTTCTTCAGTCAATAATAATGTTTTTTTGAGGAAAACATTCCAGGATTTTTCTCCATTTACTGTATTTCAATGGCAACCAATGGATTGAAGGTCCAAATTATGCAGTTTTTTAAAGGGAATATGGTCTTATCAAATCTATAAGTTTGTCTATTTTCCAAAAAACCCAAAAAACGTTATATACTTTTTAACCACAAATGCTTGACTTCGGTGTTGTGATTCATCACAATGTATGACGCCATCATGTTGAAAAGGTCTCATGTCCTTGACGTATGTGGAAGTACCCACCCTTTGTTGAAAAAAATAGCAAAGACTAAATCAAATGGCCTTTACAAAAATAAAGTTAAAACAATGTCAGACAATTTTAAAGTTGGAAGAGAACACAAGATGAAGTTTTTCAGCACTGGGTCTGTACTTCCACAGGCACTAGACCCTTCCAATGTGAGGGTGTCATAACATGGAAGTCAAGCATATGTAGTTTAAGGGGTGATGAATTGAGAAATCAACTTTCCCTAGAGCCTTTGATATATAAAAGGTCATGGTGCTATAAGAATATCCTGTAACTTTCAGAGCTGAAAAATTCCTTGTTAGTAAAAGAAAAGCGTTTATAGACACCAGACCCAGAAAATGAGTCTCCTTAATCAATGCCGTGTTAGAAGGGTACAACACCGCCTCTATGTGTACACTGCTTCTGTGGAGCTCCCACCGGCTCGTGGAGCTAAACTGATCGCGTTACCGAGCAAAAAACACGCCTATGATAGCAAGATAATCGTTCGTAGTTTGTAAACACAACACAGGTTGACACTGGATTTTCAGACATATTGAGATTAAAATACAATGATGTGCCTTCTATATTGGATCCAACAGGAATGGTGCAACACACTTATGTGAGTAAAACATGTTTTTTATATGCGATAGTTTTGCATTGTTACAGATCGTACTGATTATGTGTGACGTGTCTAACAGAGCATACCAGCACACTGTCACAGGCTGGAGAATTCCTTATTTGTTTGTTCACTGCGATTCGGGTTCCCGGGGCTATCAATCAATCAATCAATCAACTGTATTTATATAGCACTTTTACAATCACGATTGTGTCAAAGCAGCTTCACAGTGTCAAACAGGATAATATTGCATCAAAATTAGATTTGGCTGTACAGTCGTACTGGAGAAAGTGATGTTATCAGCTTATTTTAATTTATCATAGAGCGACAATGTTGGCATGTGTTTTCATGATGGGCTACCAAAACATAAGACCGTCGGCAGGCCGGTGAATCTTAAATAGGGAAATAACATTTATTTCTTGGTCTGCGTTGTGTTCAAAGAGCGCGCATATATCCACTTGTAACCCAGGTTACTAGTGGTTAGTGGCTGAGAAAAAAATAAAACGAAATAAACAAATCCTTGAGTTAAACACACTAAGTATAAAGAGGCTGAGACCATAAATGATGTAATTATTTTCAATTATTACATAAAATTGTATAAAAGTATATATGTATAAAATATTGAAAGGTTTAAAATCCTCCAATGATATTTTCACATTACGATGTATCCAATGAGATCGCGTCTGACGTCACTAAAGCTCCGCCGTCGCGGGATTATTATATCCAGCACGTTCGAGATCTGTCTCTTTTCTCTATAACCGCTGATGCAAATGGACGCTTCTCGGCATCCCGGGAGATTCAGTGCCTTGAAGTCAGAGAAAAGTAACGGTTCAGAGAGAAGCAGATTGTGTGAAGAGTGACACTTTGGAACGCGTATGCTCCGGAAATTTCCCGTTGGTCGATTTACATGTGATGAGTGAGTTCCTTGGTGAGTTTAGGCCTTTCTTTATTCTCAATTCATGTATATTACAGAGTCACATCGTTTCATCAAATGATTGTTATTGGTGTAATTATTGATGATGATTACAGTCTTATGTGTAAACTTAAAGCAGAAAAGACACTGTATATGTTATATAACGTGTTAAAGTGCAGTTTGTGTGTTAACTGAAAAGTACATGCACAAGGGTTAAACTAAATGTTTTTAATGGTAAGAGAAATAATTGCACAAAGAAGTTATGCAAATTGATGTAACACTATGCAAGTGGATATTGTTTTATGTTTTATTAGGAATTGGGTTCAAACTGAGTGATGTGTGCTTTTATAGCATCCGTTATTAATTTTCTTTGTGGCCTTGTGTGTTCAAAGGCCGGGTTTTTTTTCTTCCTGTGATGTTTGTTGAGTTCGTGGAGCCAGCAGCTGAATGTTGCCTGTTGTGGATTGATCCAAGTGTGAATCCTTCTGATTCGTGAATCGTCTCAACTCCTTCCTGCACTTTATGCATCTTGGTAGAGTTGGACTGGCGGGCCACCTGTAGAGTGAATCCTTAGAACTTCTTGTGAACTTGAACGCGTTTTCATCGAACGGTAGGAGAGGAATTGCACTACAAACTTGATTTTTTTTGTATTCGTCCTAATCCTGGATCAGCTGCACCGACTGTGAATTACACCACATCAAGGATTTTTCCATTTTTTTATGAGAAACTGAACTGAATTCATGGACTGATTTTATTTTATTTTTTTTATTTTATTTCGTTTTGAGGTTTTCCAATTCAATGTGAATGAACCTTGTGGTTATTGGGTATTCAGTCAATAACTGAATTGTTTCAAGTTTTATTTTAATTTGTTCATGTTAAACTGATTGGATGCTTGTTTAGAGAGTGAAAACTAAATAGGGTTTAATTCAAGAAAAGGACTCAGAAAAGAAAGAGGCAAAGTTTTATTTAGTCTCACTACATATGCAAATTTAAATTGACCTAATTGAATTCTGACTTAAGGTTGATTTGCGGTTTCCATAGAGTGAAACATCCATATCATTCCTGGAAAGAAGGGAAATGTGCACATTTAGTATAGAGTAAATACTCATATGTCATTGCATTCAAATGAAATCAATTGTTGTTTTCAATACAGTTAAATCTTACTCTTACCAAAACTCTTGATCGTCTGAGTTTGTTCACTCCTGTTGCACCATCTCTCTCAGCAGACAAACCTAGTCTTCTGATCATATTGGTCCAGTTGTAAAATCGACATAAAATTTATACCTCAAGTGTTGGTTACACACTGATCAGGCGGGCCAAGTAGTACAAAAATAATATTCCAATCAATCGCGGGTGGATGAAAAATAAATCATTGTGTTTGTTTGATAAAGACGTTTAGGAGCTCTGTGATCGAGAGAATCATTCCGGTTGCTGCTTTCAAAACAATCTCTCTCTCATGTGAACTAAACTGACAGGGGAGTTGAAGCTGGGTGTTTACTTCTAAGTCTCCAGTGCTGCACCCAGCGTTTTGGAAAGAGCCTTAAATCCAGTGTAGAAAATAGCCTATTACTTATTAGTTATGATTTATTTGAATTTAAAAAAACATGCAAACAGCATAAGTTGACATCAGACAACAGCATACAAAAATAAAAAAGCCAGGACATGATACCCTTAAAAAGTATATGAATGTTTATTTTTATTTAAAATGACAGATGGTTTCAATAGCTTGCTGGGATCGTGCAGAGCCTCTAAATCCCTTCAAAGCCCTTTGAAACTGCATTGATTTGATTTGGACCTTCAATTCATTGATTAGTTGCCATTGAAGTCCATTATGTGGACTAAATCCTGTAATTTTTTCCTCAAAAAACTTTATATATTTTTTATATTTTCTTATATTTTCTGTTTTCCCTTTAATTTGTTTTATATTTTATTTTAGTTTACATTTATTTTCTTTCAAGTAAATTTGTTATGGTTTTAGTTACGATAATAACCCTCATTCCTCCTCAAAATGAGGATGTTTTTGTTTGATTTAGCAAACTAATTTTAACAATACTGTTTCCACTGTGAAAGTACAAAATAGCAATACTTGACAAAAGGCTCTGTAACACAACACCTCAACTAATTACATTAGAAACAAATGTTAACATTAAATTTTGCAATTTAAATCCAATAAATTCAAGGTTGCTAGCTGTTAACCTTGAGCTCTCCACTAGTCCAAATCAGTTTTAACAGTCATTTTCGAACCAAATTGAAATTAAGAGCTCTTGCATGCTGTTCACATGAATATTTATACGCAATATATGAGATTAAACATCTGACGCTGTAGATTCCGTCGAATCATGACAGTCATTTCCTGCCAATGCGTCACAGAAATGATTGTCCCCAGGCACACTGGCAGGGTGGAACCGAAGTCAGGGACGGATGATAATTTCATCAAATCATGACTTCAGGGAAGAAGGATGAGCCTATGCATTTTATTTTAACACTCTGCTTGTGTTATATCATTGATATTTGTGTATTTGTTTACTTTAAAGCGCAGGTTTTTGAGTTTTGGCCAACTAGAGGCCTACATATTCCGGATCCACAAAACCCTAAAAAAGACCCTCCCAGTAGGATAGCACAAATTCACAAACACACACTATTTGTTAGTCTGTATATGGTTAAGGTTAACAGACTCCCAGTGCTATTTATTGGTTGGCGTGTTTGCGAGACCATGCGCTGCTTTCCAGACCCCAGCTGTGGTGCTACGGCACAGCAGGTAGAGACAGGAGAGAAGAGAGAACGCAAAAAAGAAAAGAAAAGGTAGAAAGATCAGGCCTGTTGTACCTCTAATTGAGTCCTTTGGGCCGTGCCTCCTCAGATCAGAGGCCTTGTTACAGGAATCCGGTTTCATGCTTTCTTAACAATGGGATTTGGGAGAAAGGGATTTATTGTCCTGGGGGACGCTCTTCTAACATCACTTCGATGCCCCCCCTTCGCACTCTTCTTATGTTTGTTATTCCTTTTTCGGCCTCCCCGACGTCGTTCCTACGATTTAAATCCAATCATTTCAACAGGATAAACACCGGTGGTTAGCCTGTTAAAGGCACGGGGACAAGATAGAGAAACAAGGGCTTAGAGAAACGCAGGGCTTATGAACAAAGAGAAAAGAATCAAGGCGATTCGGCAAGTGAGCTCCGATATTGCAAAGTCAACATCCTGACATTTAAAGGGATAGCTCACCCAAAATTACAACTCTTGTCATCATTTACTCACGTTCAATACCTGTATGCCATATTTTATATCAGATCCCAGTAACTTGCAATGTATAGGTGAAAAAAAAAAAAATTACACTCACACACACACACACACATATTATATATAAATAATTTCCAAAGAAGAAAGCCGTAGGCAGGGCATTTTATGTCAAAGAACAACCTACAAACGTGTGTCCAAGCAGAATACAAAGGGAGACAACTATAATACAACCAAATTATTTGCTTTACTTGTACAGTGTAAACAAAGCTGGTATAGTCCCCCCATTAGTTTCCTAGGAAGTACATTAATTGCGGATATTCCCTAAATGCACATGCATGGATAACAACATTGAGACCGGTGAGGAATTTAGTAGGTTTGAAGAGCTGGAGGAGAAACAGTTTTCAGTTCCTCGCAGTCTGGTGATGAAAGCATTCATTTTGTAATCAGCCTCACTGAGACTTTTAGGAGTCTGTATGTGTGTGTGTGTGTGTGTGTGTTTGTGAGGAAGCTTTGTTGAGCAGAGGGGAAATGGCCCTGTGTTTTTAAAGAGCGGAGCTGAGTGACAGACGCACACACAGAGTCGTCGCTCAGGCCTCTAGCGACATTAAGACACGCAAACAAAAGTCCACGGTAAACACAGGGATTTAAAGCAGGCCGTGAGCACTCAAGTGTAGCAGTGTGTATATTAAAGGACACAGGACTGTGATAACGCTGCCATTAAACATATACACACAACAGGGCCTAATCACAGAAACTATTGTGTACAGAATGCTGGGAGACACCGAGACAGACGATGGAGACAGACGGTCCCGTGTCTCTCCACAAACCAGGACGTTTCAAATTGCTGTTATACACTTTTCAAATAACACAGACAGACACACACACACACAGTTGGAGACTACTTAGTCACAGACGGGGTCTATCCACCTGATGCCAGATGAGAGAATACAAAAAAGAACAAAAAGCTCACTGCAGGAGAACTTTAGACACACACACACATATTTCCACAGAGAGGCCAATGCTGGACAAAGCTTTAGTTGTTGACATCTTGTTTTAAAGGGACAGTAACCTCAAAAACAGAAAATTCTGCCATCTATTCACACTTGTACCATCAAGTCTCATTTTTGTAATTCTGTGTCTGAAGGGCTACAGGACATGTTCTTGTATTTGTATTCTTTTTTTTTTTTTTTTTTTTTAAAGAACTAGCAATATCTTACATAGCAATATTATATTTAATATATATTTATAGCATTATAAATAGTAATGTCATTTTAAACACACTTAAATGTATCTAATATGATAAACAGAGCTGCGTTACCTCATACTCATGACCGGAAAAACCGAAATGGCGCCGGCGACTGTGTCCCGTCATAATAAAAGTCCTGCTGCTCGTGAGTCGTGTGTTTGCATAACAATCGCTCCAGCGGCCGTGCTCAGCTCCTCAACACTCGGTCCTGCTCTGCTTCATACTACAGTAACGTTAATAATCACATCCATGAAGATGATTTCTGCCTGTGTCCTATCCCGATTCTTTTCCACCAGCTGTGAGGTGAAGACCACATGTCCCAAGATTCTGAGCTAAAACTTGGAATCATCAAACTACACCTTTGATTTGAATAGACGACCTCTAGGGGACGAAAAAATTACATAGTGTAGCTTTAAGTGAACAATTATTCAAATATTTTTAATAAAGCAAAAGGAGACAGGGGATGTCAAGCTCCCCCCAAAAAGACAACACATCATTAATACACAATTTAAGTTGGAATTGAATGCAAGGGCAAATTATGTCAGATGGAACGATTTTCAGCAATAATGACTTTAATTTCAATTTATAAGTTATTAAATGGTTTCAGAAAAGTCAAAATGCAGCACACAAATTATTTGGAACATTGTTATTTCAGGGCTCCACCAAAAAGAGTCAAAACACGATAAGCTTTAAAGAAATAAGAATTAAGAGCAATAGCAAAGGGGAAGATTTTAATCAATAATGACTTCCATTTCAATTAAAATGCTATTAAATGGATCCAGATGCCTTGAAATGTAGTGCAGCTATTATAAGGAACATCGCATGTCAGTTTGTGAGCTTGATAGTCCCAGTCCTCATTTATCATAATAAGTTCATCCTCACAATAAGAGTTTCAGCGATTAACAGCCCCTGTCCAAGTCACTGTCTATTCAACTGCTGTACAAGCAATATCTGGCTTCCCCAGAGCCTAATCAAACAAGATTTGTTTTGGGACAATGTGTGCGAGTGTGTGTTTGTGTGTTTAACCTCACAGCACACATCAAACAAATTAACTCAACTGAATATTGCTGTAAAAGTATGTAGGTCAGAAAGGAAGAAAGATGCCACTTTTGGGAACCGGCACAGCGTTCAACAGACGCATGTGCGCGCACACACACACACACACACACACACACACACACACACACACACACACACACACACACACACACACACACACACACACACACACACACACACACACACACACACACACACACACACACACACACACACACACAGTTGCCTGGCAGCCACCTCTGGGGCCTAATAAAACAAACTGCAGTGATGGAGTGGTAATGAGAGCGGAGAGAGTGCGAGCGATGTGACAGCCTGCAAAAAGACACGGAAGTGTTTCTACATGGCACAACGCAATAATGAGACTTCAGTTGACAAATCTACCCATAATGTCTGCGAAGTATTTCGGCGCACTTTGAGATATTAACGGACAGTAAAGCACAATCACAAAGAAAAAGCCATTCCATTCTAAGCCCTTGTGTTTCACAAATATCTTACATTTAAATACCATAATGTATTAATACGCAAATTCAATCAGAATGATGGTACCACAGTATTAATATCTGATCATTGAAGAGATATTTTTAGCTCGTTTGTGTGTGTGTGTGTGTGTGTGTGTGTGTGTGTGTGTACTTGTTTATATTACATTGTGGGGACCAAATTTCCCCACAATGTAATATAAACCTGAGATCACCTACATTGTGTTCGCCACAATGTAAATGGATTAATAAACATACTAAATTATGTTTTTTTGAAAGTGTCAAAATCCTATAAAGTGTTTCCTGTGATGGGTAGGTTTAGGGCCAGGGGCAGTGTAGGGGGATAGAATGTACAGTTTATACAGTGTAAAATCCATTACGCCTATGGAAAGTCCCCACAGTTCAGAAAAGTGTGTGTATGTGTGTGTGTGTGTGTGCGTGTGTGTGTGTGTGTGTGTGTGTGTGTGTGTGTGTGTGTGTGTGTGTGTGTGTGTGTGTGTGTGTGTGTGTGTGTGTGCACGTGTGTGTGTGTGTGTGTGTGCACGTGTGTGTGTGTGTTCATTTGGCTGTTCGGCATTTGCTTAAGTAGACACAAAATAAATATGCAGGTATTAGTTCTGGCTTCATAGCCAATCAGAATAAGCTTCTTTAGTTCAAGCAGCCAAACAAACCCATTTGACACTGTTCACCACACACACACACGGCACAGCCATGGACATGAATACAAATGCAACGTAATGGAAGTGCTAATGCGGAAACGCGCACTGTATCAAAATACACAGAAGTAAACACGCAGGCTCAAAATTCATATAAACAAACTAGGCCGCATGCAGGCTTACATTACAAAACAGACAAACCTCAGAGTAAATTATTCTAAAATCACAAGGATATATTAGTAGAGCTCTAAATGTGTGTTCAAAAGCAATGAGAGTTGAGCTGATATGACCTTTATTATCCGTCTCGTCTGAGGGGAACTGACCCCTAAAGGACCCCTGGATCAATCAATGCAATCATCCTCACATCACTGACACAACCAACACATAAATATTCTATCATTCTACCGATCTATTGCTTTTCATCTCTCTCTCTTGTCACTGTGTAAACTCAATCTCTATTTCTTTCAGTTCATCTTCCTGGCCCATGATGTACAGTACTGTTTGGGGGTCATTTCATCATTAATTTAATTTGGTAAGGACGCATCAAATCAATTTAAAAGTGATTTAATACATTATGTTCCTAATGTAGTATATACATAATGTTATTAAATGTAACAATTACTGAAAAATCCTATTTCAGAATTAATCAACAATATTAAAGGTGCACAAAACAAATCAGTAAAATGTCCAAAAACCACTAGGCCAGTGTTGTATATTGTGTTCAATTGAGTACTTACAATATATCCAAAATGTTTCCAACTATTTGAATGAGAAAAATTATATTTTAACTAATGAACCGGAACGTGTGAGGGAGTCACCTGTCAATCTGCGTTACCCTCAGTTTCCGGTTTTATTAATGCTTTATTAACGCAACAAGTGTCACAGCAGCCGCCGAGCCATATCTTCGTTCCTCTCGGTTTCTGGTTTTATTCTACAGAAGCGCTTTACTCTTAGCAGTGTGAACAAGTGTCACAGCAGCCGCTGAGCGAACGCACAGAGTAACGTCATAACATCATTTTAAACACACTTAAATGTATCTAATATGATAAACAGAGCTGCGATACCTCATACTCATGACCGGAAAAGCTGAAATGGCGTCGGCGTCTGTGTCCCTTCATAATAAAAGTCCCGCTGCTCGCGAGCCGTTTGTTGCGTTCATCTTATTAACTATTGTTCCAGTGGCCTTGCTCAGCTCCCACAACACTTGATCCTGCTCTGCTTATAATAACGGCATCCATGAAGATGATTTCTGCCCGAGTCCTATCCCGATTCTTTTTCACCGGCTGTGAGGTGAAGACCACATGTCCCAAGATTCTGAGCTCAAACTTGCCGTCATCAAACTACGCTTTTGTTTTGAATAGACGACCTCTAGCGGAGTGAAAAGTTACGAAAAACTGTTTTCAACATAGATAATAAGAAAACATGTTTCTTGGGGAGCAAATAATCATATTATAATGATTTTTGAAGGATCATGTGACACTAAATGCTAAAAATTCATCACAGGATGAATAATGAATTGCATTTTAAAATATAGCCTATTACGATAGAAGACAGCTTTTGAATGTAAGGCATTAGGCATCACACACACACACACACACACACACACACACACACACACACACACACACACACACACACACACACACACACACACACACACACACACACACACTCACACACTTTATATATTATATTTGTTATCAAATTAATGCAGCCTTGGTGGGCAGAAGAGAGTTCTTTCTAACACTAAAAAAATCAACAATATAAATATTTATACTGGTATTTTTTTTTTTTTTTTTGTGTGTGTGTGTGTGTGTGTGGTGCATTTCATATTTTCAGCACAACCCCATGCAAAATCTAACACTAAAGAGTCTGCAAGAGCACGTACTATCACCTATAAAACCATGTAAATTTAATGTATTGGAGTAAAAGGACCAATAAGAAACAATTGAATTCCTGTAAACCAAAGCAAAAATATCAAATATGTATCAAATAACATACAATTGTGATATTGTTGGCTGAGTTTAATTGAACTGTCCTTTTAAACAATTGATACGCTTAAAAAAAGAGAAGTGTAGGCAGCCATATTTTGAGAGACTGAGAGAGAGCGAGAGAAAGGGAGAGCGAAACGGCCAGCAGAACAGGGTGAGCGTAACCCTTCATGCCTCTAGGGCTTTGACCCGCCCCAATTAAACATAAAGTGACAGTGTGCCTGTATGCCCCTGACACAACCGGACCAGACTGAATGCTAACGGTTCCAGGACCCCTGCATCCCACGTCCCTCCTTGCTTCTCCCCCTCATTCTCCAGCAATAACCCACTGTGTAAAGGGGGGCCGTTTGACTCTGACAGCACTGTCATGGCCGGCCAATTCTCTGACATTTGAGCCTGTCAAGAGTTGCCACGGTGACCTGGCAAATCCATTGACCCCTTGTGGCCCCGTGTGGATCTGAGACTTTGGTTTGGTGGGGTATGATGTGTGTGTGGGGTTCTTGTCCCAGACCATAGAGAGGGGGTCACAGTGGGGCACAAGTTCATTTCCAGTTGTCATAAGCGCTTGGGTCTGTTTATGTGGGGGCTAGACAAACATGTGGGGGGTGAAAAATAAAGAAAAGTGAAGAGTGAAAGATAGAGAGCAGGTAGAGGAAGTGTGAGGCAAGATGTGGTGGGCAGCAAGATGCCAGCTGTCAGGACGCGAGGCTGCTGCATCCATTAGAAAGCCAGAGACACTCACTGGCATCAAGCACACACGCACACACACACACACACACGCACACACACACACATGTTGGTCTATGTGGTTTACAGGGACTCTCCATAGGCGTAATGGTTTTTATACTGTACAAACCGTATTTTCTATCTCCTTACACTGCCCCTGTCCCTAAACCTACCCATCACAGGAAACTTTACTTTCTCAAAAAAACATCATTTAGTATGTTTTTAAGGCCATTTGAATTATGAGGACATTTGATATGTCCTCATAAACCACATTTATAGTGTAATACCAGTGTAATACCCATGTAGTTATATAAATTTGTGTCCTCATAAACCACATAAACAGGCTCACACACACACACACACACACACACACACACACACACACACACACACACACACACACACACACACACACACACACACACACACACACACCATTTATAAATATGCACAAACTTAGCCACAATGCAGAAAACTATTTTTCTACAGCATATATATACATATATATATATATATATATAGTTCTGAAGATGAAATAATATATCTGGAGGCAATTTATTACAGCATTATTTTAATTATATTCAGCATTACCTCAATACATTTTATTAGAATTATAGTTAAAACATACATTTGCATACAACATTAAGCATAAACCTTGCTAAAGTTTGTTAGACCAGCAAAACAAGTCTTAATACCTCATGTAATTTTGCTAAAAAAAAAGAAAAAAAATATTTCAAAACCATAAAAATAATATGCATTTAGTTCAAATGCAAAATAATATATACAAAAGACAATACGTTAATTTAAGTTTCTTAAAAATTGTACTTGTTCTCTAATATTAAGAATAAATCTCAAAAAAGATAGAATTATAGTTAAGATATATCGAGAGAGAGATTTTTTTTCTTTTTTTTCTGTATAGTTAAAACAAAACAATGAATACATTTACACAATCTTAGGCATAATCTTGCAATCTTGTGTCAGATGTATTACCTGATGTCTAAAATCAAGTCTTAATATCATAAGCGGTTTGGCTTTTTAAGTAAATTCATCATGTAGTAAATATGTTTACGAATTTTTACTGGAGAACAAGACAAAAATGTTGATGAAGACAATATTCCAGTTAACTTATACAAACTATAAAGAAAAAAACAGGTCTCAGGTCTCTCATAACCCCCCCCCCTCTCTCTCTCTCTCTCTCTCTCTCTCTTTCTCTCGTTTGTGGCACTGCTCAGGACCTGGGAACAGCCGGCTGGAAACAGCCACCACTGCTGTCAGTTTCAGAAACATCAGACCACACTTATCTATCCTGACAGATTACTCTCAGCTGAATGGCTGCATGTCATAAATCCCCGCCTCTGAGCCTCAGTCTGATTTGTGCCCTCACCTGTCAATCATTTGTTCCTCATTATCCCAGCTTAATGTATAGAGACAATGGATATGCCCTTTGTTATGTGATTCCTTGAAGCGTGTAAGCACTGTAATGTGATTGACTTTCTTTGATAGAGTGACCTGAAATCGGGTAGGTCTATATCTGTTTGTCCAAATAATGGAAAGCAGGGGAATGTTTGCAAGTCATTACTTTTCCAATTTCATGTAATGCCCCTAGTGGTGCAGAAATTACACACTGCACATTCAATTCAAACATTACATTTAAATAAATTAAAGTTCCAGGAGATAACAAACGTTATGGATAAAACCAGTCATGTTAATCCAAGACACAGCAATCCGCCCGTGATGTTGAGTTATTTGCGGATTGCTTACACTTATCCGGCACTTTCTGCCCAGCGTGAGGTTTCTGCGGAGAAGCAGCAGGGGATCACGTTCCGCGCCGGGCCAACGTCTGCCACTCCGGGCTGGCCGGCTCCACTTCCCTGATCCAAAAAGATTCTCCCAAGCAGCGGGTGACTGGAGTATCATCTCTCCGAGCAGCTGAGACCCAAAGAATCGCTGCCACTTTGGGATGGAGTGATGACAGGAAAGAATGATGGAGAGAAAGGAGGTGGAGACTGCTGCACAGCAGGGGGGCGGGGCTCAGCCAGCCTGACGGCTGCCAGTCAAAGAAAGTTAATGACAGTACAATGCTGGCATCGCCCCCTCCTCACGTTTTCCCCAAACTGCCTGCCAGGCTGCAGAAAGAGGCGTCTGGTCCTGGAAAGAGGGGTGTTGAGAGGAAAAGGGGGATGTCGGAGTGTGGATTTTGCCTGAGGTGTGCGGACTGGGAATATTTATGATAATCAACACCCCGGTTGGCACCGTTGGGCGGGCTGGAGATTCACTGTATCCATCCGACATCCCCCACTATCACATCCTTAATCGAGTCAAGTGACTTATTAAAGCGTATGGGCAACGTGGGGCTAATTTCATTAGCTGCCTGCCGAGGCACCCATATCTGATTTGTGCGAGCCTTGGGGGGGAGGGTTCGGGTTCAGAGATTGAGGAGACATGGTTATCATCTGTGGACCGTTAGAGACACGGCAATCAGAGGAGAAGGAGCGAAGGACGGATGACAGAAAAGGAGGGTGTACAGGAAGAAAGCGAGAGGAGGGTTCTGCTGATCAGATCAGACAGCCAAATAGATCTAGGGATATATAGCGGAATATCGGCCAATGTAAGCTTTTACATTTATGAATGTGGAAAATGTTTTCATCCACTCTGTGAGTAAGATATAAGTTCATGTACATCCTGGAAACTTAACGCATGACTTTGGAGTTGCAAGCACTATGCAAGGTAATCATCAACATTATGCATCGGCCAGCACATTTGCATGAAAAATTACAGAAATATTATTATTTTTTAAATGTATTTTTCTTTATTAACATTATGAAATATACACCGATCAGGCATAACATTATGACCACTCATAGGTGAAGTGAATAACACTGATTATCTCTTCATCACGGCACCTGTTAGTGGGGTATATCAGGCAGCAAGTGAACATTTTGCCCTCAAAGTTGAGGCGAGTGTATGGATGCACTATGAGAAGAAGGCAAGCCAGTGGAGGAATAGTTCAAGAATGGTTTGAGGAGCAAAACATAGAGTTTGAAGTGTTGACTTGCCCTCCAAATTCCCCAGATCTCAATCGATTCGAGCATCTGTGGGATGTTCTGAACAAACAAGTCTGATCCATGGAGGCCCCACCTCACAACTAACAGGACTTAAATGATCTGCTGCTAACATCTTGCCGCCAGATATCACAGCAAACCTTCAGGGGTCTAGTGGAGTCCCTGCCTCAACGGTCAACATGTCAGGGCTGTTTTGGCAGCAAAAGGAGGACGGACCAACAGAATATTGAAATAATGTTATGCTTAATCGGTGTATAGTAAATAGATGGTATATGATTATAGCACCAATCATTTGTTACGGTTACCTTAGATACCTTATATGCAATGTAAGTTACTTTGGATAAAGGCATCTGCCAAATATATAAATGTAGGTATTTTACAAAGAAGCAAGCGCTAATAAAATGATCTGCTATCTGCATTAGATCAAATCTATGAGCCCTTTCCTCGATTTCTTTTTTTCACTAACACGAAAGCTGCTTGATGTTACAAATCCTGAATTTCCACTGTATCGCCCACAACCAGACCAGCACAGTCTATTAGCAAAGGTTCAATCCCAGGTCAATCAATGGTCCATCGGAGGTCATTTCCAGCGTATGACCTCCTATCTGCTTCTGCGTTGGAGAAGCCCCTGCTATCACCTCACCACACCGGCCTATCCACGACTCCTCAATGACTGTCCATTCAGAGAGGGGCCAATCTGAAACCCGGCTTACCACACAACACATGCTTTACACCACAGAGATAAGCCTTGTGTTTGGGATTAGAGGCTCGACTACAGGAAATCATTATCGGACTGTTCTCATTTCTCTCCTCCGGTTGTGAGAGTCCAAATGCTACAGGGCCGTTCAATGTGATGTTATATGGTACTGAAGCCGAGTTTAAGAACTGAGACATTATCCACCCGCTGTGAGAAGGGAAGGCTTTTAAATCACAGAATGCAACATGCTGCAAATGTCATTTTGCATAACGTTGGCAATTTGCTTTGCATGGATTCTAAAGCTGAATGATAGTGTGTGTACGTCTGTGTGGTCGTCTCCAACTAACCCGACATCTACATGCAGAATTATAGGGTCCAAATGTTCTTTGTGTACAAGTAACTGCCTAAATTACGGATTCCTCATGTTGGCTCTCCAGTTGAATTACATGTTTTCCTGCAGAGCTTGTTCAGTGTAATTTTTGCAACATTATAAGGAACCAAATCAATATTCATAATGTGTCAGAAAATAAATGTGTGCCTTGGTATACATTTTTTTGTTGTTGTTGCTAGGATCTCAAAATAAAATGGCAATGAGTTTGTAGTTATATGTGCAAGTAATGCATCAGATTGGCTTACTGGTATATGGAGCACTGCAACTACTCTTGCAATGGTGCATTGTGGGGATTATGTTTTGCCTGAGTTTCATTAAGGTCACCTGCATCTTTAGATGTCAGCATGACTGTATAACCTCCAAAAACACAAATCTAAATAAAAGGGCCTGTATTCACTATGTAAACATGCAGCTAGTGTCTAAATACAATGACAATATATGTAGATGAGAATCTGAAAGTGTTCATTTTTCATAGTCTGCTAGAAATGCATAATTCATCCTCTTGTTACACACACACACACACACACACACACACACACACACACACACACACACACACACACACACACACACACACACACACACACACACACACACACACACACACACACACACACACACACACACACACACACACACACACACACACACACACACACACACACACACACACACACACACACACACACACCAGATATATGGAGCCGAGAGCAAGAGACTATTAATGTTCCTTAAAGATCGAGGGAGTCAAACGCATCGGCTTGTCAATCACACACACACAAAAAATACACTCACAAGGTGATCACTCACTGTCATCTGCTTTCATTTCCTGTGCAGGTCAGTAATCTGATATTAAACCATCCTCACACTCACACACACATTACGCCAGGATGAAACACTATGGATCTCAACAACAACAAACGCCACAACTGAGCACTAAATAAATGCATTTAAGTCTTGATTACAATGTGGCAGACAAATTAAAGTGATTGATCAGGACAATTTAGCAGTTTCATTTTAAAAAGCATCTCTAGGACCGCCAGCAGCTTTACAGTATGACATAACGGATGAAATGTGGGTCCCTCCTCTAGGAGCTAAAGGCTGAATATTGGATGCTTTGATCAGGTTAAAGCCATGAAAAATGTGACTGATTATTCTCATAAAGGTTCAGCTGTGTGTTTCAGTGCTCAGGCACTATAAGAAAACAGACCGAGTCAAAATCATGAGGAAAATCCCCAGCGGAAAAAACACTAGAACAGATCTAGTAAACATCACGAGGAAAGACCTCAGTGAAAAAGCATGAGGAAAACCTTCAATAAAAACCTCCAGTGAATAACATCAAAGAAACGTCTATGTCAAAAATCCTGAAGAAAACCTCCAGTGGGAAAACCATGAAGACCCCAGAGAAACCCGGATGGACCTTCATATTGAAATTCACATTCATGCATACTTCAGTTTGAAACACACACAGACACACAACCTTATATAGGCACACACACAAACATCTGCATGCCTCCAAATAATAGTTTTGCCCTGAACGGTGTAGAGCACAGGAGAGCAGTGAAGAACAGTCTGTAGATAAGGCTCTACTTTGCATTTCAATGGAGCTGTTCTGCTTTCTATGCACTTGGCCTTTAGCCACATTACTATGTGTGTCGGTGTACGCACACCACCCAGCCATTCCATGTGTCCCTCTGCCTCTCGTTTTCAAGTTTATGTGTGTGTGTATGCATGTCTATCAGTCCATCTGTTTGTCTCGCTGCCTCGCTGGTAAGAGTGGCTTTACCAGCCCAGACAGATGAACTAGAGATCACTGTCAAAATAAACTCAATATACACACATGCATGGCAAGACAATTAGCATTTCTTGGGAAAATAAAGTGGTTAAAAAACTCAATTTAGGCCATTCTTGAAGTTTAAAAGGCAATTAATTACATTAAATCATTGCTATTTTTAAAAAAAAAACATTTAATGTACTATATGCACATACAGCATTTAAGGTTTATATGCATTTAAGGTTCAAAACATGCCATTAAATTTAAGTCTTCATGATAATGACATCACACCCAACTCATTAACATATGACCGCCCATATATACATTTCAATTAATAGCAGTATGCGGTAACTTGGCCTGCCCTGATGAATTATAATGTAGCTTATATCAGTTTAGTGAGGTTTTCCAATAACAACAGATGCTAGTCACATTTAAAAATGTCTAAAAGAAACAGCAGTGAAAAAAAAAAAAAAAAGCTCAATTCTAGGGGTCAGAGAAAAGGTCAAAAATGGCCATGAATAACAAACTCATGATAGTGCAAGAAGCCTTGAAAAACATGGGCCCTGTCCCAAATGTGCACTTAATGTGAACATACAGTCCCATGGCCTTCATCCGTGAAGTCCATGAGATCATGGGGTGTCCCATTCATCATTTTAGGTTTCAGAAGGGTGCTCACAAGCCCTCCACAACACTCAGTTGAGGACCTGAAGGGCTGAAAGTGCCTCAAAGATAAATAGATAGATAGATAATATATCTTATTATCTTATATTATTTATAGATATTATAGATAATAATTTCCCATATGGATAAAATAAATTGAATTTTTACTTCCAGAACCCGACTGTTGCACCCTATAATGTCCCTTAAAGGCAAGTAAACATGCAATTAGCACAACGCACTTATGATAAAGAAATAAACATAAGGGCAGAGGTCTTCACTACTGACACATTTTCTCATTGACACCCTCCCTGGGCCGCATCGCAGACTGAGCGGCCAGTGGTCAACTCCAGCTGTTCTTTAGATCACACTCATAAACTCCCAAGCCTTGTGAAGGACCCCACACCGCCTATCAATTTCAAACACCAGCAGGAAGGAGACAAGGGACAGGAGGGGGCTCAGATTTCATCCCCTCAACATACGTTGTGGTACAGGAAGCTTAAGTTACCCTCCCTCCTCCCTATTCGCAGCTGTCCGGGGCGGCAGCAAGACCTCGCGCTCCCACCTCACTCCCAGAGTAACAGGAGTCAAACTCAATAACTGCACAGATAACACCACACGGTCACAACAGCACCGCACGCACTATTAGTCCAGCACAGGAAGAGGAGTTTGAGAGAGATAAAGAGAGACAACAAATCAAGAATGCAAAGTTGTCTCAAGTTTTGAGACAGCTGATGTCGTAGTTCAGGCGGATGCCTTCAATCGGCCAGGTTGATTGAGTTGTGTTGTAGGTGAACTGAGAGCAAGGTTCAAAAACACACCATCCATCAGAGCGACGGGAAGCATTCTCTGATGATGACACTTCACTGAAACGGCACTGCGGCTTGTACACGGTGTGTGTGTTCAAGCAAGAGAGTTTGCAGCATCAGCACTCGGCACCAGCACTTTTTTCTTGGAGAAAATAACAGATTGTTCGCTTCAACAGAGAGCTGAATCAATTTCCTCTGTCCTCGGTAAAGGGCGGAGCTGAATTTGAGCTCGCAAACGCACACGCGCACACGCACGCACACACACACACACACACACACACACACAAACACACACACACACACACACACACACACACACACACACACACACACACACACACACACATATGATGGATTACAGGCCTTAGTCCTGGGGTCCCAGGAGGCTTTGCTTCAGGGGTAACGGGCAGACATTCGTAGGGTGAGGGGTATCTGCTTTGCGTACAGAGCCGAACGCTAAAGAATTACGGATATTGGGGGTCCGACAGGTCTTTAGTGGTCATCGGATCCAATCCCAGGAAGAGCACTGTCGGAATCCAGCAATCTCATGGAAATCAACGGCATGGTTAGATGTTTGGTTCAGATGGTCAGATCTGACGAGGAACCGCAAAGGAACTTCTATTCGGTGAGCAACTGGCACAGTACAGATACACAAACATGTCTGCTGTGGTCTGGAAATGAAAATGAAAGGGTTGAAGTCAATAGTCTGGACTTTGATTGGATTTAAATGACCATACGGAATGATTCGCCATAGCTCCTGGCTTTTTTGATGGCAGGCAATCATGTAATGGAGTTTTAAGTAGTTTAGGGTCATAGAGACCACACCGAATCAATGTAACACACACATACACACAAGCAGAGTCGCATGTTCAAAAACATGGAAATGGATAAATGCATTCTCATGCCAACAAAATGCGCTTGGACTTAAAGGGATACTTCACCGTTTTTTCATATTAAACTATGTTATTCCCTTAACTAAGATGAGTTGATACATACCTCTGTCGTCTGAGTGCGTGCACTTAATCTCTCTGAGGCGGGGTGACATTCTGATAGCATTTAGCTTAGCACACTAATCACAGTTCATTCCTATGGAACCAAACAGAGATCAAGTTAGAAGCAACCAATCAACTCCACGTTTCCCCTATTTAAATACAGTTACACGAATAGTTGGACGATCAAGTATGGTGACACAAAATAATACGTGGCGCTTTTTTAACCGAGTTAAAAAGGAGAACTATAATGTATGGCGGAATAGCACTTCTGAGAGTACTTCAACTCGGCGCAGTAAAAAGTCCCGGCCGAAACATCTTCCCTCACATCTCCCCCTCCCTCTCTCATTTCCGTAAATAGAACCAACGTGATCTGCACGCCTGCATCAGTAGTAGTTTGAGCAGAGTTGACGAAGTACCAGTTTGTAGGAAGATAGTTTGAACAATCATGGTTATAATGTGCGTCGTAAAGGGTTGTGAGAACAAGGCGAAGGTATTTAGTGCCGTCATGTTTCACCGATTTCGGCAGAAAGCTTGGTTAGCTGATTTGAACATTAATGCAACAACATCGCTGGAGATTCTGAAGAAATGGCGTGTTTGCTCCGAGCATTTCACATATTACCATATTGACATTAAAGCTTATAGTGTAAGGGGAGTTTTTATGTTTATTTTCTCACTGCGGTTGCAGGTTTCTATATTGAGAGGTTCATCTCATAAAATCTGTGTTTGTTTTTATGATGTTCTCGTGAATGTTCCATCTGTAATATTAAACGTTGCTATGTTAAAGTATACTAATATTGGCTTTTGTCTTTTACTTAAGATCACTTGGAAAGCTGACACAGTGCCTGTTGATTTGGTGACACTAAGTTATAACGTTTCACTACGGGCTTAGGCTTATACTTCATTTTTATTTCTGAGCTCACTTCTCAAGTGCATCAAACAGTCAAAAACTCTGTATTGCCTGTCTCACAAGCGCACTGATTTCGCAGCAAAGTTACTTGTGTTTACTAGGTTAAACAACAGTTTGATAAGCTAAAGTTACTGCCACCTGCACTTCAGGACAACCAAATACCATGCAAACGGACACTTACAGTGTTAGGTGATGATCCACTTTGTTGTGTTCTTGCTTTGATTATTGTCGGTGTGGCAGAATCCTTTAGGCGTAATCCTGTGGAGGTATAGTCCGCCTGTGTGACATGCTCGGAGCAAACACGCCATTTCTTCAGAATCTCCAGCGATGTTGTTGCATTAATGTTCAAATCAGCTAACCAAGCTTTCCGCCGAAATCGGTGAAACATGACGGCACTAAATACCTTCGCCTTGTTCTCACAACCCTTTACGACGCACATTATAACCATGATTGTTCAAACTATCTTCCTACAAACTGGTACTTCGTCAACTCTGCTCAAACTACTACTGATGCAGGCGTGCAGATCACGTTGGTTCTATTTACGGAAATGAGAGAGGGAGGGGGAGATGTGAGGGAAGATGTTTCGGCCGGGACTTTTTACTGCGCCGAGTTGAAGTACTCTCAGAAGTGCTATTCCGCCATACATTATAGTTCTCCTTTTTAACTCGGTTAAAAAAGCGCCACGTTTTATTTTGTGTCACCATACTTGATCGTCCAACTATTCGTGTAACTGTATTTAAATAGGGGAAACGTGGAGTTGATTGGTTGCTTCTAACTTGATCTCTGTTTGGTTCCATAGGAATGAACTGTGATTAGTGTGCTAAGCTAAATGCTATCAGAATGTCACCCCGCCTCAGAGAGATTAAGTGCACGCACTCAGACGACAGAGGTATGTATCAACTCATCTTAGTTAAGGGAATAACATAGTTTAATATGAAAAAACGGTGAAGTATCCCTTTAAGAAAACAAGATATATACTTGTATATATTTATGTCTTTTCTGTGCCATTTAGATATCTGGCAGGATGTAGACACAGCAAACTGAACAAAGCAGAAACATTTGTTTACTTAAAAAAAGGAAAGAGGCTAAATCCTTTCTGCTAATCCACGATGACCATATGATCATAATGGATGCTGTCCTATATAATCTGAAAGCCACTGAGATCAGCGGCGCACAGAGCTGTCTGGCCTACTGTAAAAAAGGCATTATTACTATTTTTATTATTATTATTTCAAAGTAGCAGTGGTGTAAAAATGCATTGCAATTTTTTTTTAATGAAAATAAAATAAAACGGTGGCTACAACTGAATAATCATTTGCAACTACACACTAATAATTTTGTGAAAACTCAAAAGTCAAATATTTAAATACTACTGACGAGTCATGCTTTTGTTAAAACTCAAAACCCATCAGATGCCCGGTCTGGCAGGTCATGCATACGCTCCAACATAACAATTAAAAAAGCAGTAGCTCGAATCCAGTTCAGGCCATTTGCCAACCCTTGTTCCTTTCCCCATAATTTCTCTACTTTCCTGTCAAAAAGAGGCAAAATCCCATAAAAATAAAATGTAAAAACTTTATCACTCGCAAGGGAACAAGAGTGAGCTAACAAAAGACAGTAAGAGAGAGTGAGAATGGGAAAGGTCAGTGTGTGCGTGTATATACTGTACTGTGTGTATGTGTGTGTATTTCCAGGGTTCCAAGGGACCAATGATTAATCTCCTTTCCAGAGGGCTTCCTCCGCATATACATACAATGAAGAATCATTTAATATCATCTGCCCAGCTGACCGATTAGCCTCATGCACACTAAGATGTGACCGTAAGATAAGCCCCAAAATCTGCATGGCTCCATCTCACCGTGGCCGCTGCGTATGTGTGTGTAACGTAACATGCTGCTGATAAGGAGGTTGGTCTTTATGGTGTGGGCGCTGACTCCAGCACTGCAGATATACTACGGTGACACATTCAATCAGGGATTTTATTTCTTTCTCCTTTATCACGGACTAGAGATCCGTTCTTCCTCCACCTCTCTGCTTGCACCTCACCCTCCCTTCCTCTTATCAGAAACCAACATTCCCTGTGGGCCGCGGATGCATCCTGACATCCGTCTGCTTTCAGCTTAATCACCAACCCCTAGAACCTGCACAATCCGGATCCCATGATAACGCGGAGAGAGCGCGAATGCGGGTCAGAGGACCCAGACAGACACTGACATTTACAATCAGGTAAATGAGGATGACTGCATGTGAGTGTGTGTTTGATTCATTTACTCACACACACACTCACTTGTACCCAAGATGAGATTTTAAAAGCCAGCCAGACGTTTGTATTCTGGATGGACGGGATGATGGAAAACACCATGCTTGGCAGAACTGCAAAAATACAGAGTGTACACAATTATAGAATACCGCTGACAGGTTTGCATATATCGGCAACTTTATGACTGCAAATGTGGCTCTTTCAGTCTAAATTTAACGTAGTGCCATTTTATGAAAAACATAATATCAGAATACTTATATTATTATATATAAAATGACAATAATTTTGCTACATAATGCAACTATGTTCTGCACTGGTGCCAGACTAATTTTCTAATGAATCCTCAAGAAAGTACATTTAAAAGTAAATTAATAATATTAATAATATAATTTTGTATTAATAATTAATAATAAAAAAGTAAAAATTGTTGAATTTATGGAAAAAAATATTATATTGGGATATATACAAACGGTTTGGGGATTTTCAGCATTATTACTCCAGTATTCAGTGTCACATGATCCTTCATAAACCATTCCAATATGATGATTTGATGCTAAAAATAAAATAAAAAATAATATAATTTCAATTTTACAACAGCAATTATTTGAAAAAAATAAAGAAATATTTTGTAATATTGTAAAAGGTTTTACTGACTTTTGGAGAATTTGATGCATCCTTGCCGAGTAAAAGTATTAATTACTTTTAAAAAATATTACTCATAACGTGATATCAGATTTTTATCATACCACCCAGCCCTACAAGCTAAGTGTGTGTGTCCAATTAATTTCAACCTCTTTTATTAGATTTGTCTGATGCCGGACACACAGTCAAACAGCTTGAGACACAACAGAAAAGCTGAACACAAGAAAGCGTAATTTTTCCACTAATTACTTCATCTTTCAGTTCCAAACGCTGCCCAGCGATACTCTTAATTGCTGAAGTGCCAAGCTGAAGCGTATCAAAAGAACCTTTTCAAACAGGCCAGCCAATCCCAGGCTGGTGGCCTTTTAACACACCAGCGATGACATCTGTTTCACCCTTCCTTCATTTACATACTTTTTAAAGGTTACAAGTGAACGAAACAACATGTTTTGTCGCCAAGACTCAAACTACATACACGCGTTCACGCTGTTATTAGCGCAGGCCATTAGCAGACACAAACACATACACATTCACACCTTATACGCTTAATTAATGCCCCCATGTTCAACAAGCTTGTTGCCCTCAGATTTATAATGCACACACCTCTCTACCTGAGAAGAGATGCAGGGGGCTAATTAACATTTTCCTGGATGACTGTGCGCCCCAGGTGTGACTTGTCCCATAGCGCCTGCACACAAGCTACGGCCGGAGATTTCACCACTTTGGCAAATTTATTCAAAGCAGGGCTTGCCTCAGTCTGACATAGTCTTCACAATGATTTATGAACCTGCTCATTGACCCAGTTTATCCCGAGAAAGGAAAGAAAAAGACCACGAGAGAGAGAGACAGTGGAAGAGAGAAATAAAGAAAAAAATAGCAACAAAAGAACAAAATATCTTTCCCAGAAGCAAGGAGTGCCACCGGGTGCGGCCTAGATCCAAATGTATCCATGATATATAATAAACAATCAAACTAAAATTTATTCAAACACCTTCACCATTTTCTCACGTTATCAGTTTATTCACTATAACTCAGAGTTAATCTGTGTCAGAACAAATTCCTCTTGATAATGTCAGATAACGTCTCGGGTTATGAATATAACCCATGTTCCCTGAGAGGGAACGAGACACTGCGTCATCGTAGATGACACATCGGGGAACGCCCTCGGCGTGACGCTGCTGAGTTCATATCAAAAAAGTCCAATCTTGATTGGTGTTGCGTAATGACGTAACGAGTGACGGCATACCCGGAGGTATAAAGGGACGCCGGCACAAGCAAACGCAGCTTACTGCTATGAAGCGGGCCGCTCTGTAGATAGGCGGGGCTACGAGACGCAGTGTCTCGTTCCCTCTCAGGGAACATGGGTTATATTCATAACCCGAGACGTTCCCTTTATCGAGGGAACTCGCACTGCGTCATCGTAGATGACACATCGGGGAACGAGTACCCACTAGTCCTCGCCTATCTTGCACCCCATGACATGAACCGGAGTGCATAATCAGGGGGCGAGCACCCTAGCGCCTGGCGTCGCCGGGAGGTGCAGACTATAATACCTCACGAAGGTATGCGGTGTGGCCCACCCAGCCGCCTCGCAAATCTCTTGCAGAGAGGCTCCGGAAAGGAGGGCTACCGAGGAGGCCATGCCCCTGGTAGAATGAGCCCTCACGGCTATAGGTGAAGGCAAGTTGCGCACCTGATAGGCCGTTGCTATTGCCTGGACAATCCAGTTACTAATTGTCTGTTTCGCTGCAGGCAGCCCCTTCCTAGGTGGACCAAAGCACACTAACAACTGGTCTGACTTCCTCCACTGGGCAGACCTCTCCAAATAAATCCTCAATGCCCGCACCGGGCAGAGGAGGTGAAGCCTGCCCTCATCTGCCGTCACATGAGGCGGGGGATGAAAAGCCTGGAGAACCACCGACCGTACCGCATTAGACGGTACCTTGGGGACGTATCCCGGGGTCGGCCGCAAGATAGCTTTCACGTTGCCTGGGGCAAACTCCAAGCAATTGGGTGTTACTGCCAATGCCTGAAGGTCCCCCACCCTCCTCAGAGAGGTGATGGCTAAGAGAAAAGCTACCTTAAGCGTGAGGTTCTTGGCCTCAGCCAACTCCAGCGGTTCGAAGGGGGCCTCAACCAACCCTTCGAGAACCACTGCCAGATCCCACGCAGGGATCCTAGAACGAGCGACAGGTCTCATCCTCCGCGCTCCTCGGAGGAACCGTACAACCAGATGGTGCCTCCCCAGAGGTCCTTCACCTAATGGTGCGTGGAAAGCTCCTATCGCTGCCACATACACCTTAAGTGTGGATGGGGTAAGCCCGGCGGAAAACCGATCTTGCAGAAACTCCAGTACTGAAGCCACAGCGCAGTTCACTGGGTCTACTTCACGGTCTCTACACCATATGGAGAACACTCTCCACTTCAAGTTGTACAGCTTCCTGGTGGAAGGAGCCCTGGAGCTGAGTATAGTCTCCACGACACCTGCTGACAGCCCTTCCTCTATGAGCTCTGCCCCCTCAGGGGCCAAGCCCACAGGTTCCATAACTCTGGCTGAGGGTGAAATATCGAGCCCCCCGCCTGAGTCAACAGATCCCTCCTCAGAGGAATCTGCCATGGAAGGTCGTCTAGCAGGTCCATAATGTCGGAGAACCATACCCTGGTCGGCCACCGGGGTGCTATCAGAAGCAGGCGAATGCCTTCCCGGCGAACCCGCTCCAGAACTCCCGGGAGCAGAGCAATCGGGGGAAATGCGTACAGACGCAGCCTCGGCCACGCCTGTGACATGGCATCCAGGCCCAACGGAGCCGGATGCCTGAGGGAGAACCAAAGTGGACAGTGGGTCGTCTCTCGAGACGCAAACAAATCCACTTCCATTCGGCCGAACCTCTCGCATATGGCCTCCACCACCTCTGGATGGAGACGCCACTCCCCGGGCCTCAGCCCCTGCCTCGACAGGATGTCTGCTCCCTGGTTCTGGTCCCCCGGGATATAAACTGCCCTGAGAGAAGACAGTTTCCCGTGGGACCACAGGAGGACTTGATGCGCCAGTCTGTACAGAGGGCACGATCTCAGACCCCCCTGATGATTTAGATACGATACCACGGCAGTGTTGTCGGATCGTATCAGGACATGGTGGCCGCGAAGGTCCTCGAGAAAACTCCTCAGAGCTTTCCAGACAGCCAGCATCTCTAGGCAGTTGATGTGCCATGAAGCATGCTGGGCTGTCCAAGGACCTCTCGCCCCTCGGCCTTCCATGACCGCGCCCCAACCAGTAAGGGATGCATCTGTTGAAACGGTTTTCCGGCAACACGATGCTCCCAATACTAGCCCCAGGGACAGAAACCAAGGTTTCTTCCATATAACCAGGGAACGAATGCATTTGCGCGTTACCCTGATCATACGAAAGGGATTCCCCTTCGGAGAAAACCCCTTGGTTCTCAGCCACCACTGTAGCGGTCTCATGTGGAGCAGGCCGAGTGGAATCACACTGGACGCTGCTGCCATGAGACCCACCAGTCTCTGGAACTGTTTGACAGTGATGCTGTGGCCCAACCTTATACTTGAGACCTCCGCCCGTATGGTCTCGATACGTGCGGGTGACATGTGTGCCCGCATCGTTACCGAGTCCCACACTATTCCCAGGAACGTAATTCTCTGGGAGGGCGTCAACGTGCTCTTTTTCGCGTTGAGTCTCAACCCCAAACACCTCATGTGTGCTAGAACAGCATCTCGATGCTGAACTGCCATATCGTACGACCTGGCCATGATCAACCAGTCGTCGATATAATTCAGTACCCGGATGCCCTGGAGTCTTAGCGGAGCCAGGGCTGCATCCATGCACTTCGTGAAGGTGCGAGGTGACAAGGCTAGGCCAAAGGGAAGGACCCGATATTGGAACGCTTCGCCCCCGAAAGCGAACCTCAGGAACTTCCTGTGACTGGGAAGGATGGAAATATGGCGTCCTTTAGCGTCCTTTAGATCTATCGTGACGAACCAGTCCTCGAACTGGATCTGACTCACGATAACAGGAATGGTTAGCATCCTGAACCTGTATCTCCTCAGAGACCGATTCAGAAGCCTGAGATCTAATATTGGACGCAACCCCCCATCCTTCTTGGGGACTATGAAGTACCGGCTGTAGAACCCGACCTCCCTTTCTGGCGGGGGGACCCTTTCTATCGCCCCTTTTTCCAGCAGAGAGCGTACTTCCTGCCCCATTACCCCCACCTGCTCGGGACCGACCACTGTCCAGACTATCCCCCCAAATTTCAGGGGGGGAACTCTGAACTGCAGTCTGTATCCCCGTTCTACAGTGCGCAGGGCCCACACAGAGATATTCGGAAGGCATGACCATGCGCCGAGATACTCTGATAAGGGGACCAGCCTCTCGAGGCTGGTCTGGGGTATCAACCGAACCTCTGCCTCGACCCCCTGAAGCGGATAACCGGCAGGGACTAATCGAGGCAGATTTTCGGTGTGTGAACGCAGTCGCTGCTCTGCCGCAGATTTTATATGTGCTGGCCAGAGCCGCGCGCGAACATGGGGAAACGACGTGGTCCGGAGCCCTTTTGACTGCGAGAGCACAACATCGATTTCCCGAGAGCCTCGGGGGGAGAACGACCTCGGTCGCTCCGCCCCGTGGGGGACAGCTCTCAGCGGTCCTGCCGCAGCTAGGACCGCTTGGAAGCCTTCTTGGCCTGAATAACCTCCCTCAGGTCGGTCTTCGGCTTTGAAGACTTCCCGCGAGAGCGTCGCTTCTTCTGCCAAGCTCCCTCAGGAGGGGCACGAGAAGCGACGCTCTGCTTCTGCACCTCACGGTGCGAGGAGCCCTCTGCTGGCCGAGACTGCCCGCTCGAGGCAGCCTTGCTGGAGGAGCCCCAGCGGCGAGGGATGAACTGGCTGAGAGCGGCCGCCTGCTTTTTCACCTCCTGAAACCTCTCGACGACGGTGCTCACAGCGCCGCCGAAAAGGCCAGAAGGCGAAACCGGGGAATCAAGGAGAAAGTGTCTGTCTCTCTCCCTGATCCCCGACAGGTTCAGCCAGAGATGCCTCTCCGCGCACACCAAACCCGCCATGGAGCGGCCGATATCACGGGCCGCTTGTTTGGTGACACGAAGAGACAAATCCGCTGCCTTCCTCAGCTCAGTCACATCCTCCGGAGAGGGACCCTCGCCCTCATCGAGCTCCTTCAGCAAGTCCGCTTGGTAGGCCTGCAGAACCGCAAGAGTGTGCAGGCACCCACCAGCGCGACCAGCCGCACTATATGCCCTCGCCACCAGCTTCGAAGTCTCTCGGCATGGTTTCGAGGGCAATGCCGGGGTCTTCAATGAAGCTGCTGTCTCGGGAGAGAGGTGGCCCGCGAGCGCCTCTTCTACCCTCGGCAGCGCAACATATCCCTTCTCAGACGCTCCCAGCACGTTAGCGAAGTCAAGTGCAGGGGGCGTAGTCAAACGTGCTGAGAAGGGTTTCTCCCACGCCCTGCACAGCTCACTGTGCAGGTCGGGGAAAAACGGCAGACCCCGGCGTGGAGGCTGGGCTCGACGCTTGAAGAAGCGCTCGTCCAGCTTGCTTGGCGGCTGGACGTGCACTTCCTCTTGTGGCCAATCTAAGCTCAGCTTGGCCACAGCGCGAGTCAAGACCTCCACGAGCTCCTCCATAGCCTGCGAGTGGGGTGGCGACTGCCCCACTGCGCCTGCTTCGGTGCTCATTGTCAACGATCCCTCGGAATCGGACAGCGTGAGCACCTGATCCTCCGCCTCGCGGGAAGAAGCCGCAGCGCGGGCTTCCACACGTGGCGGAAGATCCTCTGAATCGTCAGAGGAAGAGAGAGATGCCTCAACATTCCCTAATCCCGCTGACAGATCCAGCTGCGAGCCCCACGACCTGCGGCGCCGCTCTGCCTCGGCAACAGCGGGCCCAGAACCGCGAGGCTCGCGAGGCTGACCGGCCTCGTCAAAGACCGCCAGCCGCGAGCGCAGTACTCTCAGCGGCAGCTTATCACATTCGCCGCAAGCCGCTCCCTCGAGAGCGGCCCGGGCGTGCTGCATGCCGAGACACTGCACACAGAGCTGGTGTGTGTCCGTGCCCGAAATAAAGCGCGGACAGGGAGGCACACACCGTCTGAACTGCTCGCTCGCCATATCTAATGATATAATAAGCCCTACGGGACAAACAACACCAAATAGACAGACAGAACACAGAGCGCGACCGCTGAAAGCAGGAAGCTGCGTTTGCTTGTGCCGGCGTCCCTTTATACCTCCGGGTATGCCGTCACTCGTTACGTCATTACGCAACACCAATCAAGATTGGACTTTTTTGATATGAACTCAGCAGCGTCACGCCGAGGGCGTTCCCCGATGTGTCATCTACGATGACGCAGTGCGAGTTCCCTCGATAAAGGGAACTTTGATAGAAAGGTCTGTAATAGATTACAATCAACCAATCAGCTGTCAGCTGAATTTTGCAATAACACTTTACAATACAGGTGCAATAATATGCATTAATTCATGCTTAAATAATGCATAAATAACCATGAGTTAATGTATGACTAATGAAGAACTAAACCATTTATTAATGATTACTGCATCGGCAACTAATGAAGATTCTACATGATTAACAGATTAAGTAATATAAGAATAGCTATTAATTAAATATGACATTATGTTTTAATTCCCTAATATATATATATATATATATATAGCTTTTTAATAAAAATAATGTACATGAATGCACATAATAATTAACTCATTCACAATTATTTCAAAAGCCATAACCACAATGACATATTACTTAACAATTAGTTAATGGTCGTGCACCTCAACAAGTAGTCATAACACAATGACACCTTTGCAAAATAATTAGGTAATGATTAATTAAAGCGGACAACTGGAAGTTGAAATGCATGGCTTTGACCCATTGTGGTAATTTCTGCTAATAGTTCATATACTATGGTATTAGGGTATTAATACATGATGACACATTTAACTAATAACAATTTAATGATTACTTACATTTATTAATCATATATAATCCTCATTAGTTGTCGATGAGTAATCATTAATAAATGGTTTAGTTCTTCATTAGTCATACATTAACTCATGATTTTCTGTGCATTAGTTAAGCATGAATTCATGCATATTATTGCATGTGTATTGTAAAGTTTTGCAAATTTTGTTTAATTTTGTTCAGTCGGATGTGTAAAAGAACACATTAACTAAAAAAAAACACTTAAGCAAAACATGGTCAGGTCAAAGTGTCTGAATAATTTTGGTCCCAATTGTTTTGTAAATTTTACTGGTAGTCCACTGTAAGAATTTGTGGGGACAATATGTAACAGTTCACTTTGCTATCCTCACTTGCTTAAATGATCTATAGTCTCCTGCACCCACTAGTGAAAAAAATTTATATCTGGTGTCTAAATAATTTTTGGTTTGACAGTACATCATAGAGAGCAAGAGTATATAAAAGCTTTTCACAAAAGGGTTAAATTAAGCTAAATTTAAGATAATAGCAGAATCCCAAATCACTTTCCATACTTCCTGTAGTGTATGCAAATATAAGATTAATGTGTACCAAATCACGGTATATAATTTTTTTGTTGCTAAGACTAAGTCTAAATTTTCTCTAGTTTAGCAAAAGTTCTTCAGTGGATGCCAAGCAGGCTTATATTTCCTACAACAAAGAAAAATGAATAGTTTGATGCCATTTTTGCCATAGCAGTCTTTAAATATATCTTTGTTAGCCTCTAAATTCTAAACAAAATAGGTGTACTTTTATGTTAATATGCCCCAGCTTAACAAAGACATTTATAAACAAGTCATTTATTCAGTATGTTGATTTAAAAAAATGCTGTATATGTTATGTATATACTTCAAGTATGTCTGCATCACCAGTGAAGTATGTGCCTTTAGGCTTCATGTATTCGCATTGGGATTCAGCCAATCGCTCCCTGTGGCCTGTCAGCACCTTTTCCACTCTCTCCTTCTTCTGCTCTAATTAAGACCTTATAAATGACAGGAAAGGAATTGATTTATGTTGAGGTAAGCAGGAAGACATTTTTTGGTTCCTTGAAATGGAGAAATTGACCATTAGAAGTGGCGAAAGCACTAAACTACAAAGAGACAAATTCACAAGAAACAAAGAATTGTGTCCAAACGGATAAGCGATAAATCTAATAGCGACAAAATGAACCCTGTTGCATCTTCCCTTTTAACTCTCTAGGACTCAGACATCCGTAACCAGATCTGTGTATCTTCTTTGTTGCATTACTGATGTTCAATTGTTAAAGACTAGCGTTTGAGATAATCCTGCTTTAGCGGACACCTCCTTGCAATCTGCCTCATTATTAATAATGCAGCGAGCTCCTTTCACAGGCCTCTCTCTGCTTCCTGCGACCCAGCTTGGGGTCCCTCTGATCGGGCGGCTCCAGTGGTCCACGGCGAACGCCTGCCTGCAATCTGTTTCAACAGAGCCATTCACTCAGCCCGCGGGGGTGCAGACTGACCCCATGCGAGGAGAAGAGAGACAGAACCATATATCGCAACAGGAGACGACTTGTGACGCGAAGATGAAAAAGTACTGGGCTTGTAACCAGGTTCAGAACCCCTAAAACGAACGTCGCAAAACAGTCTGGAACATTCGCCGCATTTTTCAGTTTGTCACTGAAGGCCAGCTGTTTGTTTTGGAGGTGAAGGTTTTATACGTATGTGGGTCTGGGAGTATTTCATATAGATCAGATATACACAGCTGGCTATAAAATCAACATTTACTTCTTGAGAAAACAGCGCCGCTTCAGAATATTTCTACGATGTGACAGATGAAACATATTTTGCTTGGAACAGTACATGAGATGAATCGGTTTAGATTGGCTTTACTTCTGTGATCACTCACCAGTAAAGAGAAGTTTTATTAGTGGAAATTGTGTAACGTAACACAGCTGAGGGGTTTTGTTAAAGTACAGTTCCTGGTCTTTCCTGCTGGACGGTTAGTATCCGCTGTCCTGCTAACCTTACGACCCTTCACCTCTCACCTGAAAGTCGTAAAACATCCTACAGCTTATTTAAACCCGTTCAGTCAAATATGGCTGTGTCTGAAACCGGAAAAATGCTGACTTAGCAAGATATTTATGGAGGTAGGAAGCATTTCAATGTTTGGTTGAAAGAATAAAAATAGAGCGTGATGTGTAACTTGAATTATAAAAGCCAATTGTTGACTTGACTTGACTCAATCCTAGACTACATTTCTACCAAGATATAAGTACAGTTGTCACCAAATATTTGCTTGGTTACTTACAAGGAACCTTCATCCACAAAATAGTGCCCTTTTAGATTGGGTTTCAGACAACATCTGACATAGCGCCATGCTGGAAATGTAGAGAGCTAGTGAGAACAGAGAGGAGGAAGTGAGAGAGATACAAGAGCAAGCGGAGAGGAAAAAAGGAATAATCGGGGACTTCATCAATTTTTCATGAATTTTCATTTAGGCGAGGAGACCCCTCTTAGTGCAATCGATAGATCAAGCTCAAGCTGCTGTCACACAGTTAGCACCTGGGGGCCGCCACCACCGCCTCGGAAGAGCTGAGAGGATCAGAGAAAACACACCCCCTGCCAGCTACATGAGTGAAAACACACACAACACACACAAAAACTGCCTTTATGCCCTCCTATATATACACCCTATAACCCACAAAACAGTTGTGTATCATAAATTACAAGTTAAAAATAGAAAATGTATTCAAGAATGGCACAGAAAAGCTTCCCACAATTGCTAGCTCCAAAGTTACCCTTTGCAAAAACTAAACGCAAACATAATCTCCGCATTTCTACCCTTTAACCCAAATCACCATCCTGTATCATCAATTACAGGTTAAAAATAGAAAATGCAGCAGCATTCGAAATTTACTGACTCAAAACCTTCCCACAATCCCTTCATCTAGAGTTACCCTTTCCTACAGCTCAACACACACACACGCGCGCGCACACACACATCCTCTCATTACTGCATGGGGTCTTGGCGGCAACTTACAGAGCCAATTTAGTTATCTATTCATTCAATATTTATCATCATATCCTTATTTCATGATGGATCGCTCCTATTTTCATAACAATGCATAAGAGAGGCCACGGTATTGATCAGCCCAGGGTTGAAACAGACTTTAAGATAGCAGCTCACTTAGACTGCAGGTCTAGACTACATACCTTGAAGAGCAAAACCAATACTCCTTAATCTCTAATGACTTTTGCCTTGGCGTATTGTCCAGTTTGCTTTTATGTAACACTAAAGATAATGAGGGCTTGAAAGTGACGTGCTCCAATGTATTCACTAAATCACAAACTCCCCAAGACAATAGATGTTAGATCAGCCTAGCAAAGGAGTCATTTAGCAAATGATATAAAATAAGATAAAAAATAACAAATGTCTATTAGAAAAGCAAATGGAGACAGCTTAGCTATCACTCATAATGGTCTCTTGGTTAGCTTCGGGATTTAACCACTGTGAATGTGCTCTCTCTGAAAATGCAAGTCAACCCAACAGAGACCCATCTTCAAAGTCGAACCCATCTACAGGTTGTCAGTACCCCCACCCCCCTTCCAGATTCAGCCTTCCTGTGTAGAGTGTCTACACCCTCCCTTCTGCACCTAGCATGCACTTTAATCTGAGTCTGTGGCTCTGTCTTTCCTTGTCATTTCCATTTTTCAGTCAGAAGGAAAAACTGCAAGCCTGGCAGGTTGTGCCCAAACAGACTGACAAATCAAAGATTTTCTAAACATATGGAGAGCTATACCAAAGAGCTAACTGTAAAATACTTTTCAACTCTTGTTTTGGAACTAGGGAAACCAGGCTCTTTCCAAAATCCTACAGAGGCAATACCAACTCCAACAATACCAAGTTCTATAATGTAAATGCTGGTCCACAGGGTACATACAAAAATTGTTCCCACAACACTGCTTGTTACTGGTAATCAAGACAATAATTGACGAAATGCCATACTTACATGCTACTTCCAGTGAAGCATTTCGACTGACTGCCTCCCCCAAGTAGTTACGTGCCACACAAACGTATGCCCCCTCGTCAGGTTTGCTTCGACGGCCGTGTACGATGCGCAGGAAGAAGAGCGAGCCGCTGGGCAGGAGCATGCGGTGAGATCGAGGGTCATCTTTGTCAGTTTCAACTCGTTCTCCATCCTTGTACCACTCCACGGTGGGGGTGGGCCGCCCCTCCGCCTTGCAGTTTAGGGTGGCTGGCTCGCCCTTGGATACGATCAGATCGGAGGGGTGTTCTACGATCCGAGGTGGAGAATCTTCCTGCCGCAGACGGGATCCTGGAAAAATTGAGAAAATGGAAGACTTGTCAGAACCAACTTCACAAAATAGCTTCTACGAGAAAATGTCTTACAGGCTTTTCACAGGCAACAAACATTTGAGCTCAATCGTGGAAAGACTGGAACAAACCAATCAGCATTAGTTTTGGCAAGGGGTGTCCAATCCTGCTCTTGGAGAATCAATATCTTACAAAGTCTAGCTCTAAATTAACTCAGTAGACCTGTAAGTTTCTAGTCATTCTGAAGACCTTGATTAGCTGGTTTATGTGTGTTTATTTGGGGGACAGGACAGTCGCCCACCAAGAGCAGAATTATTCACACCTGGTCTTGGCAATCACCATCAAGCCATTTTAATTTCACAATTAAATTTAGGCCAGAAAAAAGGTTTGAGTTGGGCAAATCTGAATAAATGCTCCCTTAAACAATGCTACTCCATTTAAGTGCAATATTTCTACTGCCCTTTGTTCACTGAGCATACAAAAACAATAATTTTGAAACGAGAATAGCCATATCAAAAACACAACACGGCTCTCTGATCCAGCACACTAATTTAGGGTGCCACATAGTGAGCTGGCAAGCCATTGGGGACTTGCCCTCTGTGACAGAGAGGTTCAGGGGTTTAGACTCACACTGTGTTAAAATGCTAATCCCCTGAACGTTCCCCTGCATGGCCCTGCATTCGGTATGGATAATGCTAGCAGCCCACGCAAGGAGTCTGGCCCTTATGATAATAGATTGCGGAAAGAGCAGTGTGAGCCTTAACCCTAGAGATAAGGAGCCAGAGGCCACCCTGAATTTACATCACTAAGGCACGGGCCAAAGAGGGACAAAAGCGGCCCCTGATCCACCCGAAACCTGGCCAAAAAAGAGAAGCTAAGCTAGAGCCGCCAGCGCTGCCATCAGATGAATGCTGTAAGCTTTACACGCTTCAATAGCGCATAGCTGGCGTGGAAACACCCTTGAGATAGTAAATGCAGATTTTCTACTTCTTTCAGGGATTTGAATTGCTTAACTCTAGGAGTGACTTTCCAAACCTCCAAAAGGGGGAAGGGGGTATGATTTTAGCATGTGATTGTTCAATATGAAAGGATAAGAATACATATATTTGTGTCAGGTTTTGCTATCTTTGTGTAGACTACATCGTGGGGGACCGAAGTCTCGTTTCACATCCGAAAAGGAACATTTACAGCAAGGATCATTTACATTAAGGTTCAGGTTTAATGGTACAGTTAAAGTCAAAAAACTATAATTAGCTTAATTTATATAGAAAAGTTAATGTGAGGCCACCACCATGGTAAATAAACATTGTGCATTTGTGCAGATAAAATAAAATACTAAATACTAGTAAACTAGCATGACATCTGGTTTCCTCAAATAATGCAGGAACATATGTAAGATTATAATGAAGACAATCAAGCTAGTTACATCCACAAATGAAGCTCAATACAAATGAATAAATACGTAACATTTTAAAGGAGTAACTGTTTGCTCATTAGCTTGTTCATTGGCTAAACCTCCCGAGAGACTAGCGTGCTAGCATAAACAGCACTGTGCAGCTTTGTTTGTTTAGCTCTGCTAAAACAGCTGTTCGCTAGCCGTTTGTTCAACATAAACCACTGCAGAGTGCAGGACGGACCTCCTACACTATAAGAGACCCAGCGGCAGCAGCTAGCTTGAGCTGAAGGTGGCCGTGTCCTCTCCTGGGATGGCAGGTGTGCAGCGCTGATGTACAAGAGTTCATTGCTGTGCTAAACTCTTTCGGTTGCTGATATACGGAACTGCAGCAAAACTGTTTAGGATCACTGCAAAATGAGCGCTGCTCATTCTTAAAGGGTTAGTTCACCCAAAAATGAAAATTCTCTCATTAATTGCATACCCTAATGTCGTTTGACACCCGTAAGACCTCTGTTCATCTACGGAACACAAATTAAGATATTAGTGTTGAAATCCGATGGCTCAGAAAGGCCTTCATTGACACCAATGTCATTTCCTCTCTCAAGACACATAAAGACACTAAAGACGTCGTTACAAAGCCCATCTCACTACAGTGGCTCAATCACTTTATGAAGCGACGAGAATAGTTTTTGTGAGAAGCTTAACAGTAGGACCAAGACAGAGCATTTCAGAGAAGCAAGTTTGTTTGTTAGTGCGCAAATATGTTTCGCTGAGTCTGGCATGTTATAGTGTGCTGTAAAGGTCTGCTCTCTCCCGCAGTACGGACTCTATTAAAGGGAGCGATGTCTCCCACTTCACCTAATTTGTGCTAATTCCTGCCATTTCCCTCTCATTGATTAGTGATCATTCCGCCTGTCTGCTATCTAAGTGAGGCCACACACAAGACCCAGAGCAGGCTGGGGGTCACACAAGGGAATAGCTACTGACATGGCAAGATCTTATCCTGTACCTTCCAGGTTTCGTGTTTACGCTGTGCTGCATACTATGAAACTGAGCTCTGCTGAAGTTTGCAGATACACTGATTTTGCTCTCTCTCACCGCCTCTCGCATTTCTCCTTCTCCCTCCCCCTGGGCGGTCTGCATCCCCCCAAAACCAGGGGTGTCAAACTCATTTAAGGTCGAGGGCACTTATACACACTCGGTGTACCCATGCAGAGAACATTCTCTCCTGAAACGCACAAAGTCCAAAATCAATTTAGACACACACCAGTTTTAATTAAATGAACACAAATGTTTATATCCTGCTTTCACCAATCCGAAGTAAATTTTTGATGTTGCAAGAAACTAAATGAATGAACCAGTAATTAACATTATGACATTTATAAATGATGTGGGTCAAGATAAGGGGATGATGGGAGGACCAGGTCCGCCAAGAACACACACGCACCCGCATATTAACTGTTATCTCAATGGAGCATCTGTTTAGCTTCTAATCGAAAGCCACTGGCAGAGACTTTTACATGACGGAGGTGAATATGCTTACACTTGCCATGCGATTCGATTTTTATTAGTCTAATTTCTTTTAATCCAATTTGTATTCCAATCTGCAACCTCTAATCGTCTGAACCTTGAGGCACCATCTGCTCGCTGTATTTTTTTCCTTTCGTCTTTTTATCCAGGGAGAAATTTTGCTCAGCAGATGCTTCTAAAATTGTGATTTTCCCTGTTAAGAGAGGAACAGAAGGAAATATGAAAACAGATAAAGGATAAAGCGATAAAAGGGAATCTTATTCTCTTCATAGCATAGAGTAAACGGAACCCGTTTTTGATTAGGTGATGGGTAGTAATTTACTAAAAGTAGCAATTTTGCAGTAGCCTGACAAGCCAGACCCACATCAAGATGTTTGGTCTGGAAACTCACCATAGACAGGGCTAAATCCGAGGGGTGGGATAAACGGTTGTCTTTCAAACTCCCTCTGTACGCGATAGGGTAGCGCTACAACCAACCAGAGCAACGAAGGTGAAACAGAGCTCCTTGATAGATTAAACATTCACTGTATCCGGTCGGCTTTTTAAGAATGACTTCAGTGCCGCTCTTTGTTCTTTTCTCAGAGAAAAGCTTAACTCCAAGTCTTCCAGAGTCGCGGTCAAAGCTGATTCGAAAGACCGCCGTTCGCCAGTTTCTGTGTTTACTAGAAGCACGCAAACGCAACTCGGCTGTCATTATGTTAAGCCCCGCCCACCGACTCTATACACGATGTGATTGGCCCGACAAGAGTTTGCCGCTTACAGCTCAGAAGGGTATTGAGAGTTCCTAGACGACACTCGCGGGCAGATTAGATTTGCTGCCGCTAGGGTGCGTCTAGATTTCTAGGCTAATTTTGCAGCCCTGAGCCAGATAAAAATTCCATTACGTTTAATGTTACAGTTTTAAGTAGCCCAATAATGTTTTTTGACCTCTATAGATCTACAACAGGTAAACCTTGTTGCTTTCCACTCTTCAATAAAAGTGACCGCAATAAAAATACAGTGACCGCAATAACAGGGTCAGTCATACAGGCTGACAACCCTCACACACACACACACACACACACACACACACACACACACACACACACACACACACACACACACACACACACACACACTCCATTACCCCTACCACACTTGTGGATGTATCACATGAAAATGAAAAAGTAATTTTTCTATATTTTCTCCCATCAGCAGACTAAGCCACTGGCAAAGTCAATTTATTTCCTTCCCACTCTCTGTCTCTTTGTTTCCCTCTCTCTCTCTCTCTTTCTCTCTCTTCCTGCTGCCCTCTCTTAATGCGATCATTGCTTGTTGTACAATCAAGTGCTCTTGGCCGCCTGGGAGAGTGCTCTTTACTATGTCTCTGAGCACACACCATTCAAATAGCCATTTCCTTTTCCATTGGACCCCCCAGCCAGCCCACACACACACAAGGGCATATATGCATATGCACGCACATTTGTACTGGGGAACACACATGCATGATGCATGGAAAACTGTGTCGAATTGTCGGCATTTCAAGAGAGTTTGATTCATGCATTCATAATCATTCATGATATGACAGGCAGTGCACTGGTGCAATATACATACACTTTCCAGAAGGTATATTTTAGTGGCACAATTTAAAAATACAGAAAGGAAATAGAGAGAGAGAGAGAGAGAGAGAGAGAGAGAGAGAGAGAGAGAGAGAGAGAGAGAGAGAGAGAGAGAGAGAGAGAGAGAGAGAGAGAGAGAGACCATAAACAAAATGTTCTATACATTAACATTGTTTAATGCAGTGCAGTGGAAACCTACTGTTAGTTCATGATTAGTTAGTTGACCCTTAAACATCGGGACTTTAGTGACCTGGAACATCCTTCACTACCCCCCTCCTCATTCCTTTTTCTAATTTTATACATCAACCTAGTGTTCCTTAATCAAACTATATTACCAGGGGGAAAAAAATCACAATTATTTTATGTATAAATTGAATTAGGGTCACTAATGACCTGAGGTGTGTCGCGGACAGAAAACAAAAGATTAGGAAGAATCATAAGCAAAACTTGAAATGGCACTAAAGACCCGAATATGTACTAATGATTGGCGAAACATTCGTGCATTTAAGGGTTAATACATGTTAGTTATGCTGCCTTCACGTGCTATCGGAATGCTCATAAATACAAGTTTTCAAGGTAAAAATTGCCCATGAACGCCCCCTGATGTCGTGTTTACCACTGGGAAGTTCGGAAATAATTTTGAGACCCAAGTTCCCGAGATGGCCGTGGCATAACCGTTAAAAATGGCAGATGGGAGACGAATTTCTGCGGTGGCAGGTGTTTTATTAGTTTTTTTTTTTCCCACAACAATTTCATTGTCTTGTCTTGTCATTAAAATAGTACATATTTACATAAATTATTAATCATTTGAAGCATAATAATAAATCAAATCGAAAATCGCATCTAGTTAACCATCATTCCAGAATAGTGAGCAAGCTGACTATCTAGATAGTGTTGCAAAAGTAGCTATACAATAGGATCATGTATGGCTGCAAACTATTGCCATTTTAGTCTTTAATCAGCCTTCACTGTCTACATTATGCCTTTATTGTGAATGTGATTATAATATACAATATGCTTTCGTGTTGTGCTGCTATGTTGTGCTGTGATTCTATGATTTTCTGGGACCGGGAAATGACTAAAATGGCTATAGTGTTAAAATATCATTTTCCAAAGACGCACAAAAGTATGAACTTGGCGTCCTCCATTATTTCCGACAACAAACCACCTGAACACAACAAGCTCGTAATCACGACTTCTCAAGTGGGAAGTAGGAAACTTCCGATAGCACGTGAAAGCAGCATTAATGTTAAGAAATGTAACCTTATTGTAAAGCGTTAATAAACCGCATCTTTCAAAGACTATACAATCCTAATCTCACCTCCAACCTCCAAGTTACCTAAAGCCTGTCTTCCTCTCAACATGCAGCCTACAGAATCATTCAAGGAGGAGGACATGATTTCTATAGATAAGAGAGAGCCTAGAGGGGGTGAACTGTCATGTTAGTCATTGTTTACAGGCTGGTTAAGAACAATAGCTCTCTTGCAGAACCTCCCTCTGGGTTCCTGCGTGGGGAGAGGACTAATTTCATCCTTGAACATATTGTGCCACCACTTAACGGATGTTAGAGGACAAAAATAAGTGTTATTCATTCTTGCAAGCCTGCTGCTGAACCATCTCCATCTCCATAAAGAACATTATCTCTATTCTCCTTGCTGACAGGAGTCTTTGTATCACCTCCCTCACAAACAGAGCCTTTTTAATCTCAAGCAGTTTCACCGATGAGAAAAAATGGAGACAAATCTCTTGAGTTTCAGAAAAGATCTCAAACTCTGCTCAGATTTGCCCAACATCTGTAATGTATAGGTCTATATTTTTGTTTTACCCAAAAGGTTTAAGGAGAAACATCTGAGTCAATGTTAACACTTCAAAGAAATAACTGAGAAACATGAAAGAACAACCTCTGAGCAATAATATTTTCATCTGGGCATAGATGACTGCGTATGCCACGTCTACCGCTCTTCTATTAGCTTTAGCACACATTTATTCATGCGCAAAGCAGAAGGCTGGGGAGCTTTGATGATTGTCTTCGTAATTATTTTTATTAGTTCCCCTGAGATTCATCAGCCCACCGTCCAAATCAATAGCCAGAGCTGGTACCCACCCACTGCAGCAAGGCCAGAAAGCCCCCAGAGGACGCATCACTTATTGTGTGTGTGTGTGTGTGTGTGTGTGTGTGTGTGTGTGTGTGTGTGTGTGTGTGTGTGGAGCTGTGATCTGAGGTTACCACGGGCAACCTCCCAAAGGTGTTCTAATTACACCGTTCCACTGGCGAGGAAAGAGGTCAGCGTTTGACGAATGGATATCTCAGGATTTTGATGCAGATTAACATTAATTGAATTAGTATACGCCTGAAGGAATGTCAGCGTAGATACTCATGTATGGTTCACTGAGCGTACATACGAGAAAACTCTTTTCTTGTTTTTTTGTATTTATATTTTAAGTAGCAGAAAAAAAGTTGAGGTTGAAAGAATGGGGTCAGAAACAAAATGACGGCAACTGGATTTATCTATCTATCTATCTATCTATCTATCTATCTATCTATCTATCTATCTATCTATCTATCTATCTATCTATCTATCTATCTATCTATCTATCTATCTATCTATCTATCTATCTATATATCTATCTATCTATCTATCTATCTATCTATCTATGTATCGTATATTACTCTATCATCCATCCATCCATCCATCCATCATATATATTACTATCGATTATCCATCCATCCATCCATCCATCCATCCATCCATCCATCCATCCATCCATCCATCCATCCATCCATCCATCCATCCATCCATCCATCCATCCATCCATCCATCCATCCATCCATCATCCATTGTATATTACCCATCCATCCATCCATCATCCATTGTATATTACCCATCCAACCATCCATCATCCATTGTATATTACCCATCCAACCATCTATCCATCCATTATGTATTACTCTATTGAATATCCGTCCATCCATCCATCCACCTATTTGTCTGTCCGTCCATCTATCCATTGTATATATTACTATCGATTATCCATCCATCCATCCATCCATCCATCCATCCATCCATCCATCCATCCATCCATCCATCGTATATTACCCATCCATCCATCATCCATCCATCCATCCATCCATCCATCCATCCATCCATCCATCCATCCATCCATCCATCCATCCATCCATCCATCATCCATCCATCATCCATCCATCCATCCATCCATCCATCGTATATTACCCATCAATCCGTCCGTCCGTCAAAAAAATGTATATATATATATTCCTATTGATTATCCATCCATCCAAAAAATGTACTCAATGACCTCAACACAACCCTGTTCTCAATCATGCCACATTTTCTGACAAAAACAAAAGTTTGTCATAAGTGGAAACACAATCAAATCTGTTGTTCAGAAGAAGAAAAAAATGAATGTAAAAAAAAGAGAAAAGTTGACATGGTTTGAGTTTTATGGAGTCCCTTTAACCCTGAAACAGGCTGTATTTCAATTCCAGGCACTGGAAGTTCTTTCTCTCTCTCTCTCTTGGAGATGAAGATCTTCACTCAGGCTAGTCTGACAGGGACTCATTCGTCATGTCATCAGTGGAAAATATAAAAATGTCTGTGGGGAAACAGGGATGATGTTACCGAATGCTTTCAGAGAGACACACATAGTTCCGAATACACACTGCACAACCTCGCACGGACAGGCACGCCCTTGAAGATTCATCACGTCGCCACTATGTCACCCTACACACACACATAACGCCTGCCCTCCGGCGTCCCACAGAGGTCTGGATGCACAATAATTTGACTGAAAACTTATCTCGGATAAAACTGCATAACATATGCAAACAAACTCCTGTAAACCTGAGCAGTGCGGTATCTGACTGTCTGCACTGACATAGGTACACGTGGAAAACCAACACGAGAGAGCCTGATAATTCCAGGAAGTCTAAACTCCTCTTTAAAAAAAAAATAAAAAACAGAAACGTTTCCAGATATTGCCTTCCTCTGTATCTCATTCTCTTTTACACACTCTTCCCCTGCAGTGAGTTATTGACTTTGTATCAGTGTACGCTTCCCGAGTCCGCTCCTGCAGTGAGTTATAAATAGACACATCTGGAGGAATGAGAATTTAATAATCAAAGATAATAGCTGTGTACATATTTATACTTCAGCGGTTTCTACTTCCTGTCAGGTTGTCTCCTTCATTCTCAAATCTCTCCCCACACTTCTGTGTTCTCCTCACAGGATATAAGTTCTCTTTCCCTCCATCTCCGTCTGTCGCTTTCTATCAGCACTCGTCCCTCTATCGCTCTCTCCCATCAGGAAATGACCTGTCAGGGCCTTGAGAGAAAAAAAGGGAAGGCGTGGAAGACAGAATTCCACGTTCAGAGGAGGGCAGCAACCCTCATCAACACGTTCACCAGCACCTCAACCCGTCCTTTTCATCCTTTCACTCCCTCCTTTCTTCTGCATTCACATCAAGTCTCTCGTTTTCTCTCAAGCTGATGAATGGATGAAAAGAATCTAAGGTCTGGCCCTTCTGGAAGGCTGAGAGTGATGTGTTCAAGGCATTAGGGCTACCGTTTGAACATTTACATATGAAGTTTCTCACACAAACGCACACGCACACACACACACAAACATTAAAGCAGATCTTAGTGGGGACACTTCATAAGCATAATAGGTTTTATGCTGTACAAACTGTATATTCTAATCCCTTACACACTAAACCCTCACCCAAAACCTAACCAACACACACAACTTTCTGCATTTTTACATTTTCAAAACACTTAATTTAATATGATTTATAAGCTGTTTTCTTCATAGGGACCAAAAAAAATGTCCCCTCAAGGTCAAAATTGATTGATATTACTATCCTAGTGGGGACATTTGGTCCCCATAATGTAGGGAATACCAGGTACACAAACACACACACACACACATAGCTACTGATAAGACTTCTGGTTTTCTGGGCAACTTTAGCATGTTGCTATGCTGTTGCTAATGTGTTCTGAAAAGTATTGCACATCTCAATGAACCACACAGAATGTGCACAATGAGCTGTAGTTTAATGCTTAGGTTTAGAGATTTGAACAAAGCCAGAGCTTGCCAACTAGCCTTAGCAAACACCACAAATAATTGCTTGAGAAATGATATGTGTGCAGATGATTCTCTACTAATAGCCAAACAAGTTTTTTTCTTTGCTTTCTGCACTGCTTGAAAGCCCTTGTTAGCATGCACTTTTTCCACATATTTATTCAACATCTATTTAACATGCTAGGGTTGTCTTGTAAAATAATGTGGGTCAGGTCAGCGTGGACACTTTGAAATCGGCTCCCGCAGGTGTGAGTTTGTTTGACTTTGTGAAAATATTGTGGCGCCGGGTCTTTTATAACCTCATGTGTGTGCTAACATCAGAGCTGTGTAGGGCTTTGTGTGTGTGCATATGCACCCACACCCTAATGGTCTCGCACACACAGGTGTTCTGCGGCATGCCTCGCTCATTCTCTGCGTCCCGGTGACGGCTGATCTTTGAACGGCTCTGAAAAGCAGCAAGGGCTTTGTGGGGTGACAAAAAATGATTGTCTACCACAGTAATGTCTTTACCTTCCAACCTTACAGTTCATGGACCAAAGTCAACAGAGTGAAAAATAAATAAACCCTTTATGCCTTTGAAAGAAAGAAAGAAAGAAAGAAAGAAAGAAAGAAAGAAAGAAAGAAAGAAAGAAAGAAAGAAAGAAAGAAAGAAAGAAAGAAAGAAAGAAAGAAAGAAAGAAAGAAACTCCTTTAAGTGGTCACATCAGTCACTAGAGTTGAGAGAAGGCAGTTTTATTGCAGAAGATGTGGGCGGCCGCTGTTAAACACATGGGCATGTTGCTGACTTGGTCGCAGTTTTTGCCCGAGTGAGTGTCCGCAGGTCCCCAGCTGAACTGAGGAATAGACTGCAGGTATAGTGAAAGATACTGTGTGACCGGAATGCAAGTTAATGAAAAGCCTGAGCCCCGGAACCAGCTGTCTTAGTAAGCCAAAGCAGGTCCGGTGAGATTTATAAGTCTCATTTCATAGAAGGCTTAATCTGAACATTTCTGCAGAGAATACGGTGATGAGCTTTAAATTTAAATTAGATAAAGGTCTGTAGGGGTCTGGTCAACATAAGAACTTTATATGTATGATAAAGACAATACGTTTTAGACTGAAACCACGAGTAAACAAGTGTGCATTTATTCTACAGTTTAAATGGGGATTTGCATGCTAACCATTTTAATATTGTATATATAGAAGCATTTAGGTAATTCTCGTGTTTCCATGTAGATTTGACTGATGACTCAAAGTGCTGTCAGCCATGCCGGATTCATGACGGATGCGCTCCCTTATCAAATTCACCTCAGCTATGTTTATGAAAGGTCATCAACAGACTCAGGTAACCAGCTAAACTCATGTCTGAACCTTATGTGGACTTTGTCCCAGAAATCCAAACATGGATTTCAGGAGTTGTTTGCTGACAGAAAACATATGTTTGCAGTTGTGTGAAGAGTCACTACTATCATTACATGAGGAACGTTTCTGCAAATAACACTTAATATAAAAAATCCAAATTTTCGCTAAGCTATTAAATGAAATCATGATTCACAAGTTCACCCTTGGGTATAACAAGAAATAATACCGAATATGCAGGCTTGGTGTTCTGTCCCTGGGGAGGGTTTCAAGCTTGGAAGGGTGTAAGATGGGATGGGAGGAATGCTGGAAAACTGTAGTGGAACAGAGGTAAATCAACTATGCCTCCTCTCATGTTGATTGGATAGATTAACTGAACACGTGCTCCTCCCAAACTTTGTTAACCCTTTGACACGTAAATGTAAAATATTCTGGCTGACCCCACATTGTGAGTTTTTCAAGGCGACCCTTATTTAGAACTTGTCATTTTATTGTCTCCATGGTGATGCATCATCGCTTGTCACATGACACACCGCTTTAAAAATACTGCTGTATGACTGGTGATCTACTTTTTTTTTTTAATTCCTTTTTTATTAAAAATATTCACAAGTTTGTTGACTATAACATGATATGTCTGATATTCATATTGTCAAATATGGGCAAGTGGATGTGTTTTATTGTCTAAACCCCTTTATAGCGATCGCGTTAGCTATATGCGTGATGGACGCCGCCATTTTTGTTTGTGCAAAAGTTCAGAGAATCGGTTCTATTGGATTTACAACACGTGAATTCACCACTTCTCCCGAAATACATGAAAGTAAGTGGCTGGTGAATTGGGAGAAGAATAGAGTAAACTTTAAAGTTGCTTACACAATGTGTATCTGATATGAATCCAACTTAAAAATAAAGCTGTCTAATTATAGTGGATAGGACTATTATTGCAGATTTCATAGACATCAATGTGTATTTTACAAACTCTAAATGTATTGTTTTAAAATGTTTAAAATAAACATTATGCAGTTCAAAACACTGAATAGTTGTTTTATGACAAGAGTTGAGCGTGGCTGTCTCTGGCTCAGCGGTAGCTAATGCGCGAAAGTACGTTTGAATTTAGCAGTTGATCACGTCATACACTGACCATTCTAATCACACCGGTGTGATCGTATGATCAAGGGACGAGCCAAGACTGATCACACCGGGGACCAACATGTTAATAAAACATCACATGCAGAGCTACAATCCTGAAGGCAAAATGGAGCGCATCGACAAGTAGTTGAATCGGATTGAAATGTAAACATAATACAGAATCGAAAACAGAAATCCTGAATCAAAACCCACAACTATTCAATCAAACCAGTTTCTAAACTACAGTAAGTCTCAGCTTTCTATTGTGAATCTAAATCAGACTGAGCCTAAATTGACAATTCAGACTCTAAACCTCAATTCTTAATCTCATCCTGCAAACCTGATTTTAACTCCAAGTTCCAACTCATTCTGAACATGCTTAAAACCCACACCATAAACTTCCTTCAAGTTGAAAGTTTCTCAGTGATGATCAAAAGTCCTGGTCTTGTGCACGCAGCGGGCAGTCTGAAGCGCAGCAGTCAGCGCGTGCCGTGATGCATGAGAGTGGAGGTGGCAGCGTGGAAGATTTTATACACTGCCCTGCACTGCTCTCCTCTGCATTACTGCCCTGACGCGCATGACGGATGCGCTTTGGAGTGCCGGCCAGTCTCTCTGTCTTAGGCTGCTCCGCTGCGGCTGAGCCTCATCCATTTTCATGACCAGCAGAGCAGCTTTTAATCTCACTGTCTTCTCCCGCAGTCTCTCGTTCGTATCAGGCACAGGCTGGAGCGAGTCCCGGACCAAAGGGAAAAAACTGCAGCTCTGGGACTTGATTATTCTGAAAAAAAATTGTGTTAGCTGAATTTCATTTAAATTCTTTAGCTCTCTCTCTCTATCGCGCTCTCTTGCTCTCTCTCTCTCTCTCTCTCTCTCTCTCTCTCTCTCTCTCTCTCTCTCTCTCTCTCTCTCTCTCTCTCTCTCTCTCAAACTGTGTGTGTATGTGTGTGTGTTCTTCTTATCTGTTTGTGTTGTGTTGAGTCATTCAGCCTTGACACAGATCCTTTCTTATCTAAGAGCTGCCGAGAGACAACTAAACGAGGGCAAGGTGAAGCAAGTGGATGAAAGAGCAAATGACACTTTCTCAAACATGACTTTGTGGACTGAAGAAGTTAGTGGATTGTACAAACTGTGTTCTGCCGAGTCTGTCGACTGTCAAATGGAGAGAAAGATAAAGGCCAGGCCGCCATCTCCAAACAACAATCTCTAGCCAGAGAAATTGTCCCTAACACTTATCACACTGTAGTTTCCTTTCTGACTGGCATTCTGGGTCTAGGCACGAAGGGAAAGTGTGTGACCAGTGCTTTACTAAGGGGACTTCTTACACTTGGCTCATTCCCGTTTGTTTATTCACATTAAATCCCAATGAATTGGCTCAACAAGTCTCTAGTTCTTTTTGTAGCTGGTCAGGTTAGGATACAAAACTGGTTGTCTTTTTCAGCATTTAATTAAATATAAATTGGGATACGCAAACGAGATGAGTCAATATTTTTGTCCACTTCCCTAGAAGAGAAAGAATGAGAATATCTTCAAATAGGAGTGCAGCAGCATACAACAAAGCTAGCACATGTGGTAAAAGTCTGGAAACTGATTTCATTGGCTTTAATAAAATAAAAAAAGCTCACTTGACAGGGTTGATCTACGTTTTAGGAAGCGACCCATATGTGAATTGCAACTCAACAGGATGTTATCAGTCAGTGCACGTGCAGTTTACAATATGTAGGCTATAACTGATTCTGTCAGCAACTCTGAGGAATCTTGCTCCTTGGACAAAAGTACAACCGGAGCCTTCAGAAAGTAATAAAAGTTACAAACTGAAACTAACTTTTCAAATTAGATCCTTGATTTTAAGATTTAAACAAAAAAGAAAGCAAGAGTAAATTATTATTAAAGGCTCATCCACATGACCAAGACCAAGAGTTTAATCAAACCTAAAAGACAAAATTAGCCAATGGAATTATTTAAAACTGTCCCATCAAGTCATTTTCTAATCCTAAGAACAAATAACACCCAACAAAAGAACATGGTCCTTGCTCCCAGTCTCACACCACCGCATCCTCTTTCTACAAAATGTCATAGGCATGCTTGACTGAGAGCAAGCCAAGCAGATGAAAATGCCCCCCCCCCCAAGCTCTTTTCTGACTATAATGTATATAATCTCCTCACTTTGTGCTGTTTGTGACATTTTCATTTATAGAAACTGCAAAAATACGATAGCGCGCTATATCGCAGCCCTGATTCAACAGCCGCCTTTAAATGTCATTCATCCGAGCTTACGCCATTGGTGGCGTGAATCAACAAAATGACTGTCAACAAAAACTGTCAACGAGAGAAATACGGTTCCTCGTTTTTTCTTCGCACTTCCCGAGGAGGAAACTGTCTCAGTTTGGCGTGACGTAGAAGTTTTTCGCTTGCAAAGGAAGTAATTGCAATCAATTACGAGACGGATTTGGCTGATTCTCAGAGGAAGAGGCAGGTTTAGAGTGTTTAAGTGATAGTCTAAGTATAGCAGCAGTGGTGTAACACTATCCGGCTTCCCATGCTGAGATACTCAGTGCTCTTACTGCCTGATACTACAACAATGTCAGCAAAGTGCCCACACGCTGACCCCCGACTTTAACCCTCATTATAGATTCCCTACACCCTCTCTGCTCGCTCATCATCTCCTCTCTCGCTCCAGCTATCCGTCACATTCTGTCTCCAAGAGCCCGTCCTTGTTTTAATCTGAGCACTAAACTGAGAAACAATCACACATCCTTACATGCACAAACACTCCCTGACTCCAGTGTGGCTGCTTTGTGGTTTCGAACTGCGTACGCATCATTACCGCAGGCCTCTCTTCGAAAATGAGGCACAATTACGACAGCGATGCATTACAGCCTGGCCAACTAGTGCAGAACAATTCCATTTAAACTCAGCTTTTATGACACCTCATTCATAAAGACCCCGGATCAGACCCACCTCGCAACTGCAGCTTTAATTACAGCTCACATTCAATTATGTCAAGCCTGTTCATGCAATTGGTATTTTCAAACACACTACGAATTTAAGTAATCAAAGCTTCCAATAGTAAAATATCACAGAGATTTTATGCTACGCAGATTTTGCTCCATAGCAAATGAACCAAGTAATGTAACATGCATCTCTCCTAGACTTTCAGATCAACTCTGAAACTGAAAAATTATTCAGGAAAAATTAGGAGACAAATGCGATACTTTAATAGAACATAATGGACCAGATTTACTAACAGCTAGCACCAGTGCAAACCCTCTTTTGGCAAAAAAAAACTACTGTCAAAATTTACTAAAGACACACTGAGAAATTAGTGCTAAAAAGGCATGGAAAAGGTAAAAGAAAAAAAGTTTTAACTGTTAGTTTGTTGGTCTGGTTGGTCATTATGGAAATGATCTGGCTGCTTATTTGTTCTTTAATTTGTGTGTCATCAGTAGAGCACAGCAGATTTTGAGTATTGAGTACAGTTTTGTAATTGCGCTCTCACGCTAATTTGCCCTGTTTAGTAAATCAGGCCCAACCTCTCTTAATCCATTAATAGCAACCCCTGAGCAATTAATGTTCCTCTAATCTCCATCACATTGTGAAACTGACACATTGGCATTTTGTTGCAGACGTACCGTATTACCTACAGCTATATCTTTCTCCTTCCCTTTTCTGTCACGACTTGCAGACACACAGATACACTCTAGTCTGGGTTTTAGTTTCTCCTGACGCTGCAGAACTGAAGCTTCGGTGTGCAGACAGATAGAGCGTTGTCGTCAGAGCCACGAGGGACCGCTGGCAGGCAGGTGCACGTCTCTTCACCTCCACCAGGGGAGCTTGGGAGTGGGGCATCATCTTGTTCTCTACTCTCAGTTATCAACACACATTACTAAAAGCAGCGAAGTTAACCGAGGGATCAGACCCAGGATAATAGCAGCAAACTGGGACGTGGGAACATGAGGACAAGAGCATTGGATTTACAGCTTCAAGGACAAAATACTGAAGCATAGAGTAAGCATTTTACTCTACTGTATCTTATAAAATCAACTTAATTTTACATTTTATGAAGAACCAAGTGACAAGAGAACACCCCAAAATTCTAGATATGATCAAAAGTGATCAAAGTGATTTTTCACCTGTTTTAGGGTTTGCAAAGCAACAAATAGGTCCAATCATACAAGCACAATTAGATTCATCAAATTCACCACCTTTGGTTTGTCCCATTCTCGCTAACTCTGAGCCCCAAAACTCCTCCTCACCCAAGTCTCCATTCTCATCCCTCCCTCCCTGAGCAGCATTAATCACCCCGGCCCTGAAGAGAACCAAATGACTACGGTCATTCAAGCCCAGGACAGCTTTGTTACAAACACAGCCTTTTCTGAATGCGTCTCCACAGCCTTTTTTGTCTGCTTGGAGAGGGCTGCTCCTCAAAACGGGCTCCTCCTTCTACCAGAACGGGTGGATTACCTCTCACGGGCCAGTCGGACAGGGAGAGAGGAGGGCTGTGGGGCAAACGGTTCATCGGGGTGATTCATGGGCTCTTCCAGAAAGACCTACACCCCTCTTACCCTCCAAAAACTAAAGGCCATGCCTTCAACCAGTGCCTAGCAACCAGCAGCTGGGGCGCAACAGTAATGGGGAAGGACAGGGAGTTTCTGAGCTGAATTGGGCTAGACTATCAGGCTCCATGGTAGATACAGGGACAAAAACAGGAGACAAACAGCAAGATGGAGAAGTGCAGAAGTTGGAAGGACAAAGGCAAGCTGAAGCCTGACTCAGCCCCTCATCAGTCACTGTTACATCTACAGGCCTAATTCTTCTTAAAGAGCTCAAACAAAAACTCAAGCAAACACCGTTAAGTGTGAAACGGGGCTTTCGGACAAAGGCGCTCTTGACACAGCTAATGTAATGTGTATGTGACTGTCTCGAAGACAAATATGAACTGCTCATGTCATAAAAACACGCTAAAAACAACCCACGACAACTTCCAGTACAGTTAGCCTTATCTTAACACATTGTAAACTATAATTAGCCTAAGTATATTAATTCATTCCCATATATTGGTTGGGCAGATCAATCTGACTACATCAAAATTAATTCATTTCACGCCACTAACAATATCTTCATTAGTGATTAATTAAAAAGCCAACACCTGATTAGGTGTTCAATGTCCATTACTTGCATTACACGACTATTAAATATCAGACACTACCGAAAAGAGAGAAGGGAATGGCTATCCAAACTCTGTTACGGTCTATACAGCAGAAATGAGCAGCTTAGGGAATGCAGAGAAAAGACATGAACAGATGGTAAATATGCTGTTTCAAATATTACATAAAGCATATAAGCCTCTGTGAGTTTTACTGGAATAATAATCCTTATGTAATGTTTTAAAAGGCAGAATGGACTAAGCAAGAGGATTTAATACATCTGAACACAGAGATATCAGAAGATGCAACTAATAACAACAGTTAAGAAGTTAATATCCATTCTCTTCAGCATAATGTGCAGACTATTGTGTGTAGTGTAATTGCTTGATGCACTTGGGCTGATTTGATGAAACATCTCATCATTAATCTTTTTTTTTTTTTTGCAAAGAAAAAAAAAAAGATCAGTATGTCATTCTCCAACCCTATGTTTCTCATTTCGGGGTCCATATGTGCAATCTTTGCACCACGCCTTGCGCATCCACTGGTGCTTTTCACAGCAGGTGTCACCCCACATTCTGAGACTGCTGCGACTGTGGCACCTGCTGTGGAAAGCACTAGTTGGCACCTAAACACACTGCTTCAACACTTGAGGTATAATTATGACCTAGACCTAACATATATTATGACAAATCAAACCAAACAAGTACAAATAACAATGCAAGTACCCAGAGTACAGCAACAGTATATTCTTATTCAAAATTAAGCTAATTTTGCGTTGCCATGATGCCAGTAAGATAGCAATATAATATCCCAAAATATACTCCTGATGTATATTAAACATATTTTATAATAACAATTGCTGTATCCACAAAAAATAAATAAAATAAAATAAAATAAAATAAAATAAAATAAAATAAAATAAAATAAAATAAAATAAAATAAAATAAAAATAAAAACACAAACTCTCAAATAATTATAGGTTAGGTATATAAAGTTAAATTATGCTTTTAGCAGAGGAATACAGAGGAATTGATGAAGCTAAAAAAAAAAATCTCATCTTTGAAGTTAAAGCTTTCTATTGGAGTGGATCATAAAAGTAACTCACCATCCACTTGGTTAAAGTACACTAATCCACAGAGTAAAAGGTGTGTTAGAGGACTCATTCTGTCATAGTCCACATCCACTCCACACCTCAGTTCTCAAACACTGGACAAGTTTCTCCTCTTTTAGTATTTGCAGTACGTATGAACTCTCAGTAGCCGCTCGGATCCAGCTGAAATGTCAGTTGAGTGTTCGCTGGGCTCATGGTGTTTATCTGGATGAGGAAAGAGATCCACGCGCACCAGTGACTGTCTGTCAGCCCGTGCGTTATACCATGCCTTTTACCAGCCTCAGTGCTTTTGACTTCTGCCTTATCGCGACTAAAAACCAGCAAACCGAGCCAGAATTAGCGGCGAGCACGCGATCTGTCCAAAACGCGCGAGTGGAAATGTGGCGCGCTCCGGCTCCTCCAGGGGCTTCTGAAGCACCTTGCAGATCGCTTCCACGGATCCTCCCGCTGTTTAAAGTGTGAAGATGTCCTCTCGTTTCATTACACTGTATATTCCGCGTCCAGACAGGCGTTCCAAAGTTCCGTGGAGCGCCTTTAAATCCAGCGTAAATCGGTCGGGGTGGCGCTGGCCCCGTGCAATCGCTCTGCGAGTCTACAGCAGAGTGAATGTGATCAGTCTTGGGAAGGGCGAGAGCTCCGCTGCGCTACTACAGCTCCATAACTGACACCCCTGTGCGCACAGCTCGCGGGCCGAGCCAAGACTGACGCTCATGCTGGAGGAGGAAACAGCGAGGGGGAGGAGAGCGGGAGGAGTGGTGGTGGTAGTAGAGGAGGAGGAGGATGCTGTGGGCAGAGGTGGCTGGGGAGCGCTCAAAGCTTCGCTCCGATCTTGGCTCACAGCTTTCCGCGGTGTTATCCACAAACTTGACCCAAAGCGCCACACGATCGGCACCACACCAATGCATCAGTTCACTTACCGAGTGATACTTATCGTTGAGTAAGATAGTGGGACCTTATATATAAGATTTGGTGGTCCCACTAGTGTGTGTGTGTATATATATATATATATATATATATATATATATATATATATATATATATATATATATATATATATATATATATATATATATATATATATATATATATATATACACACACACACACGCGTTTAAATATGTGATCACAAAATCTGAAATTTATCTTTTAATTATTTATTACTTTTAATATAAGTTTGTGTTACTTTGGATAGATAGATAGATAGACAGACAGACAGACAGACAGACAGACAGACAGACAGACAGACAGACAGACAGACAGACAGACAGACAGACAGACAGACAGACAGACAGACAGACAGACAGACAGACAGACAGATAGATAGATAGATAGATAGATAGATAGATAGATAGATAGATAGATAGATAGATAGATAGATAGATAGATAGATAGATAGATAGATAGATAGATAGATAGATAGATAGATAGATAGATAATTGTCCAGTGTCAGCTCTAAGACTGTATAATTGGTTTCATTAAAATTTGATAAGCCGTCCTGCATTAGGCGGATAATACTGGGGAGGTCAAACACACAAATCTCATTTCCTGAGAGGGAATTAACTTATATACTAACATTAAAATAATTTTAAAGGGAAATGTGTATGGTGGTGCTTTGCATTATCAAATATAAATTTATTTTAAACACACACACACACACACACACACACACACACACACACACACACACACACACACACACACACACACACACTTTTAATTTTTTTAATAACCTTCTCTTGATTATGAAAATAATTCCTAACCAAAATGACCTAAATAGCATATTTAGGCAATGTTGGTTAGGAATTCTTTTTATGAATGTATTTATTTCATTTGAGAGCGAGTGTCAGGTAGGGTGAGTAAATGCTATGAAATGCACCGCAGCTCAGCGGCACAGGGTCACGGCTTGTGTCTCCATCAGAACGTGGACGCACTGAATGCCGCCTGGCTGCTTGAAATCCACCTACTTAATGGAGACGAATCTTTAGCGCCCCCTAATGGCAGTAAAACACAAGGCCGAATCAAACAAAGACCTCTGAGCTTTCATAGTTTCAAATACAATATGCCAGAGTAAGCATGTTAACCGTATCAAGATATATTTCATCAAACCAAATCCAAACGAGGCAATCAATACATCCCAAGGCAATACACATCAATGGGTTTAAATATATCAGTATGGGTTTTTCATATGACAATTTCTTAAATGTTTACATTTAACATGTTTGACTATATCATCACCATATGCTGCTTGTCATTAACCTTCCATACTGCAAAGATATGAAGTTAAATACATATGGTTATATATTTAGTAATTCCATAGTTTCTAGTAAATAATATGTTTTAAAAAATAAACAATTTTCAAGATTTTTTTTTTTTCCATATATTACATAAAGCAGCGATCACAAGAAATACAATCATAATTTTGACATTAAATACTCATTGCCTTGTATTTAGTTTTTTCATACAGATGAGAGAAACTTCACACGGTACAAAAATACCACTTTTTTTGGCGGGCAAAACTGCACTGTGCACATTATCTCCGATTTATAGACCTAGTTAAAAAGTGTGTCGTTTAATTGAATTGAACCATATCTGGAATAAAAGGCGCTTTGAATTCAGCGTGAAACCTTGAATCAATAGCAGTCAAACCTGAGGCACTGGAGCCGATAAAAAAGGCAGACCTGTAAAATCATCAAACAAGGCCTGACTCCTCAGAAGAGCGATTGGACTTGTGCAGGCAGCACAGGGGCCGGATTCCCTGCGCAAGCGGGATGCTGGAATCCCCCGCTTTCAAACTGATTTCTAACATCAAAGCAAAATAAAAGCCCTTCTGTGGAAATCATTCAAAAACAGACACTCAAAAACAAATATCTGTTCTTCTCTCATCCCCTTCTTTCAACTGCTCTAGCTCACACTCCGAACTCCTGCTGCATTTCACATACACATACGCCTTTGCAGTGTCATCACAGAGCTTCTTTTAAAAGAGAGCTCTCAGTAGGTACATAATGATAGCTTTGACTCGCAGAAGCATTTTCCACCTCTTCTGTTTGTTTGCGGGGCGGCATGTTGGAGCTTGCAAGGTTTTTGCTGCTGCAACCTTTAGTTTGCGGTGAGTGCTGTCAATGAGCCAGATCCAGCGATCTTCTTGATAGTTTAATCCATGCGTATGAACCTCACGATGAATGTGAATTCAATGCAGGTAGCTGCTTTAGAATGGTACGCTATTGAATCGCTTTTATGATGTGAGGTCATTTGTATGTATAGCGAATGAAAAGGCACAGAGTTCCTGTTGGAGTGATGACCAAGAAACAGATAGCTTATATGTTTGATTTAGTTGTTGTTAGTGCTTCTTACAGAGACTATTACTATGTGAACAAATTTGTAGAGCAAGTAAGCAGCCACTATATTTTATTTAGAGTATTTTTTATATGCATACTTTTTTAACAAGAATGCATTAAATTGAAAGTTTGACATTTACATTGTTAACGGATATAGCATATGTAATGGAAGCAAGCTAATAAGAGCTGGTTGAGTAAACCTCCCTAGCCTAGCCTCTTTAGCGCCCTTGTTAGCACACCTGCCTCACACACTGGTTCGAATTCCCCTCAGAGCGGGTCAAGTCGGACCAGTTCCATTTGGTGCCGTGACCCGGATGGGAGTGAGGTTAAGCGGGTGGGTGAAACAGAGGAAAGCTAGTAAGAGCTGGGTAAGTAAACCTCACTACCCTTGCCTCAAGAGGTGCACTAGCCACTGACTTTAGAGACCGGGGTCTATAGTGCCCTTGTTAGCACAACTGCCTCACACACTGGTTCGAATTCCACTCGGAACGGGTAAAGTAGAAACAGTTACATTTGGTGCCATGACCCATATGCAAGTGAGGTTCAGTGGGTGAGTGAAACAGAGGAAAGCTAGTAAGAGCTGGGTGAGTAAACCTCACTAACGTTGCCTCAAGAGGTGCACTAGCCACTGACTTTAGAGACTGTAGTCTTTAGTGTCTTTGTTAGAACGTCCATCTCCCATGCCAGTTTGAACCTTGCTCGAAGCGGGTCGAGCAGGACCAGTAACATTTGGTGCCATGACCCAGGTGGGAGTGAGGTTAAGGTTGAGAGTGAAACATGGGCAAGCTAGTAAGAGCTGGGATGGTACCCCTCACTCCACTGGCTTTAAGCTAGCGGCTGATAATAAGAGACTGGTCTATAGTGTCCTGGTTAGCATGCTCGCCTCAAATGCAGAAGACGGCAGTTTGAATCCTGCTCAAAGTAGGTTGAGTAGGACTGGTTACATGTATCTTGAAAGCAGAAATAAATAAAAAAAAGCACAATAGATAGATGTGTGTGAATTGGAAAATAGTATTAAACAATATTTATGTCTGAGCCACATTCTGTTTTGTGCATGTTCAGCAGTGTTTATATAGTAAACCAATCTAAAGTATAGTAGGCCCATGTGGCATCGCTTTGAGAATGCTGTTCTACACATCCATAAACAATGCATGTCTCTGCTTTACGGCTAAATGAAAGAACTCAATTTCTCTCTCCGTATCTCAGTCTCCGTCTTGTTATATATCTCCATTCTAAATCTATCCACTGTATCCCCATATCTTGAAAGGTAGCCCTGTCCCTGTAGGGTGCTAAATATTGGCTGAAAGTGGATTTATTTTAATTAAAAAAAGAAGAGATGTTTACCCAAGCCTGAGAGACACTTCAGAAGCCGACTGTGGAGTGGGGGGTGACCGCAGGAAGCGTGAATTATTTTTTTACGTAAATGCTCTTCTCTTTCATGCACACCAATAAGCAAAATTAGAGATGCTTATATGAATGTTACAAAGATAACTGATCAACCAGATTAATGTCAAAAATAAGCTTGCACTGAATCTGCGACCACAATAAATATGTAGTATTCTCAATTCCACCACAAATACTGAGGGAAGTGCACAAAAATATGGTGAAACTCAATGTGGACCTACTCATGTCTTGTGTTTACATGGTTTATATGGTTGAAAATGTCAACATTAATTCCTACCCTTAGCCAACCAATCAAACCAAAGAGGCATAAAACAAAATGAAACATATTACGTATTCTCATTACATCGTATTTTAAAAATGCAAATTGCTTCAACAAAGGCTTTCAAAAGAGCTTAAAAGCAGCGAAATTACAGCATGCTGTCAATCACGAGAAATAACCAGAGATTAGCATTCATATGGTTGAATAAAACCTTCGCTATTACAAGGGAAAGCTTTTCATCCAAGCTCTGCGTAAGGCAAACACACACATACACACACACACGTGAACAAAACCACCTCCCACATCAAATTATTCCTCCTTTCCTCTCTTTGCAACCTTCTCTCAATCATCTCCCACGCCACAATGGCCACCAGCACTCCGCCACATGCTCCAGACCTTCATTTGTTTCCACCTAAACCAATCAAGCGCCTATCGCTGTCAACTCATTTGGCCAATTACGGCCGCTTAATCTTATCAACTCAAATCATCTATCAGGACCCTCCACTGGTTTCTGTCTGTGGACCATCTGGTGAGGGAACCCAAAGGAAGCAGAGGAACCATGCACCTAAAAAGGTCAGATCATTTCGCTCCTGATGGACTTGACTTTTGACATTGACACGCAGAGACGAGAGATGAGGAATTTATGCAGGCGAGATTTCTTGTAAAGGAACTAGTGAATGACAGAATCATGAGTCTGTTTTCAGAAAATACCAAACGTCGGTAGCACTTTATTTCGATGGTCCCCTTTAGACATTCTATAAGTAATGCTGCACCGCAAGAACCAGTGAGGCCAGTGATTATTTTAAATGAATTAAAAGGCCTCATGATCTCACCATTTATCTTGATAAAGGATCATATGGAAACAATACTGGCTACTCCAGTCAACCACGCTCTCTCTCTCATCTCTTTCTTAACTCTATCTTGCTTTCATTTCCTCTACAACAGTTCAGGACGTCTGGGATTTCCTCACAAGTCTGACCTCTCTCTGGACTACCCTTAGGTATTCAGAGAAAGCCTGACTAAAATACAACCATTTGATGTTTAAACCACAGAAAGGTTCGTTTTTTTTTTTCGTTTTTTTTCTTAAATTCTCATTCACACCGTGAATGACGATCTCCAGTAGCTTAATTCCATAGGCAGACTTTTTCAGATGGTTACACTATATGGAAACTATTTTAGATCCCAATCAAGAGCTTCTATTTTGAATGTGTTATAAATAGATTATAAATAGATAAACACTGCATATACCACCCAACTAGATTCCTGTAGCTATTTGAACCTGATGAAAGTTGTATACAAAGTGGGTTTGAATTCTGTGCTTCAACTCCCACTCAGGGGTGCGTTTCCCATACAACGATGTTGCTCACTGCTTAACTAAGTACGTTGCATCGTTGAAGAAATCAACTAGCTCATCACGACTGTTTCCCGAAACCATATTGTCGCAAATATATTGTCGCAAATCAACCACGTTGGTTAATGATGTCACACAGGTGGTAGAGTAATAACCGCTTTTAATTAATTATTCTGAGATCTAGTTCATGCTAGATTTTTTGCTATAAATTATGGACATGGCACCTGAGGACTAACTCTCTATTTTTCTCAGTTATTTTGCTTTATTTGCAGATTCAATCATAAGCTCCCGTACGTACTAGAGCACATTCGCTCATGTGCACTCTTCAAAAAAAATGCTTTAAATCTCTTGACAAACTAAAAAACATAAATGACATTTGTATGTATTTTAAATAAAATATGTAGATTGTAATAAATGTCAGCTTGCTTATTTTGCTCAAGATAAGTATTTATTAAGTCTGCATGTCATGCAAACAAGAAACTCTGCTTCTCACCACAGGTCAAGAGCTGTCAGTGCAACCGCACAAGTTTGCGATGTTGTTCGCGAATGTTCATTGGAACTATGGTTTGGGGGAAAAAACAGACTTGTTGAACTAAGCTGACAACGACGGAATTTGCGACCATATTTGCCTAACGATGCTTTTGGGAAACGCACCCCAGAGCGTTGCATGTAGAACCAGAGGGGTTATATTGGTGCCGTGACCCAGATGGGAGTGAGTTTGTGGAGGGTGAGTGTAACTGTATATGTCTGTGTATGTCTCGAGATCATTTTGCATTCAGATAAGTTATCTTTTCGGCTCACTCGAGCGTACAGCTGTGCTTACCTGCAGTCATGAATGCGGTGATGCACTAGCCTGACAAGCCAGACCCTCATCAAGATGTTTGGTCTGGAAACTCACCATAGACAGGGCTCAATCCGAGGGGCGGGATAAACGGTTGTCTTTCAAACTCCCTCTGCACACGATAGGATAGCGCTACACCAACCAGAGCAACGAAGGTGAAACAAAGCTCCTTGATAGATTAAACATTCGCCGTATCCGGTTGGCAAAACTAAGAACACATCTTCCCTTTTTAAGGATGACTTCAGTGCCATTCTTTGTCCTTTTCTCAGAGAAAAGCTTAACTCCAAGTCTTCCAGAGTCGCGGTCAAAGCTGATTCGAAAGACCGCCGTTCGCCAGTTTCTGTGTTTACCAGAAGCACGCAAACGCAACTCGACCGTCGTCATTAAGGCCCCGCCCACCGACTCTATACACGATGTGATTGGCCCAGCAAGAGTTAGGGGAATACAGCTCAGAAGGGTATTGAGAGTTGACGACACTTGCGGGCAGATTAAATTTGCTGCCGCTAGGGTGCGTCTAGATTTCAAGGCTAGTGATGCACAGCTGTCTTTTCACATTCAACTGGTGTTTAGATTGAATGCAATTTCATGGTGGTGATATTTATGATTACTCAGTTTCACCCAACAATGGTTCCACAAGACATGTTGATTCGTTTGATCAAAAGTAATTCCATTTTGTAAGGTAATATAATGGAAAATCATTTAGATCAAAGTAATTCCAAACTTCACTGGCCTAGAGGCAGACAACGACATTCTGGGATTAAATACAATAAACTTGTTAACAAGCTCCACAGCGTGTTTGTGCGCTTATGAGTTCACTGCATTTACGGCATGCAAAGGCAATATATATAGCAAAATGTGAATAGTATTTTTATTTTTCAACTGAATATTCAACTATTCCTGCACACACATCCCCACTTGTCTTGCCGCAAGAGGCACCCCTCATGCAGGAGGGGTTACACATTGAAGCACATTCTAAAATGAAGCATGGTCATCAGGTTTTACACAAATGCTCTCTATTGTTGGGCAGTAACGTATTACTTAGTAACGTGTTACTGTAGTTTATTTTTAATTTTTTAGTAACAGAATAATTTAAAGCTTTATAATTTCTAAAATAGTGAATATAGTGTAGTTCCAAGCCCAGGTCACTATATGTTACAGCTTTGTTTCATTGCTGCAGACAGAATGCAGTGTTTTATCATTTCGATAGATTGTTTAAAAAAAAAGAAAAAAAAAAGAGAAATATTATTATTATTATTATTATAATTTTTATTTTTATTTTTATTTTTTCAAAGCACACGCAAAGTCATCTACGTAATTATTTGTCTGGTAAGGATCTGTGAGGCGGGTTTTACCAACTAAAACAAACCCAGCATGTAGAGAAAAAAAATAAGCATTCTGTTTCTGGAAATACAACCATTGATTTGAGTTTATTTCTGTCAAAAGCAAGAACATTATTGTAAGGCTAGATATAATACAATGTCTTATTATTAAAGTAGTTATGAGTGATTTGCACAACACTGGTGGTCACTAATGGCTTTTTATTAGTGGTCTCAGATTTTAGGACCCCACTGTACATGTTTGTTCTCCTGCATTCAAATGAATCATTAATCATAGATCATAAAGTATAGGGAAGCCACTACTTTTGAAAAAAAAAAAAAAAAGTTGCACACATCCAAATCTTTTTTTTTTTCATACTTAATTTGAATAAATCTGAAATTTGGTACCAGTTATCATCGCTGTTTTTCTTGATTACAACAAACCACAAATGCCCTCTCATCATTTTGTTTCCATCTACACAAAACCGATCCATGCGATCAAACACAGCACTTGAGTATGTCACTATTTTTACTAGCTAGCAGTACAACAATGCAGAACAATGAAGACATGAGCCCTAGACTGAAATTACGACCTCTCAGAGTCCATCATCCTGATTAGCACATGCTTTCATCACAGCAGATAACTGTGACACGACTCTAGTGTTTGCACATGCAAATCAAGAGCTGCAAGGACGATTTTGTCATTAGCAATAATTAGCATGGAGGTGGCTGCCAATCAATACAGCACTACCAGGTGCGAGATTGTTGTTTTGCGTTATGGATGTTACACGGTTCTCTGTGCATCTAGCTTCCGAAATGAACAGAAATGCAGTTCTTTTTTCTGACACTGATGTTTTCAAAGACTATCGCTCTTTCTGACTGCACACTGTATAGTAGATGTAGGTACGACATTTAAAACTTGCTTCATGACCAATAAAAAAAGTGTGTACTACTGTATGTAGCATGAATTCGTGGAGTATGAATAAAATTCAGATGTACTAATGCCGCCATGTTATAACTGTCATGTGACATATAGCACCAGTTGCGTCGCTTCACTGCCATTCACATACTAGTTGGCTTACTTATTTTCCCCCCATCTATGATATAGTACGGAAGTAGGTGTGTTCGGTTGGAGGTGGTAATTTTGCTTTTGAAAATTATTAAGTAGATAAACTAGAGTCGGGATGCTCTTTAAAATGTAGTTTTAAAAAAAAAAAAAACAGAAATGGCTAACTACATGGAAGTTAATAAATAAGGCCGACATCTCTTAAATATATGAACTATGAGAAGAGCACAATCATGTACAATTAGAGATTAGAGGGGTTTGAATATCAATTACAGTAGTTAAAATGTTATTTTAAATTCAAATTTCCACCTGAGTCCAAAATTCCACCCAAAACAGCACCACAAACTCTATCCCGATAGAAAACCCTCAGCTAAAACATGATAGAATATAAAGAGCAGTAAACCAGATACGATACGATCTCTTCAAATGTGCTCTAATCAAAGGAACACGACTCCCACCTATAGGCGTTGGGTTACACACACCCCTCTTCTTTTCAGTTTGCGGTATGGATTGCAAAACAATTCCCCCGTCTCTCCTAATTCATTTTACCTTAACAAAGCACAAACATTTATCAAAACTACTGGAATTGAAAGACGCAGAGGGACAGGCTGCGACTGAGATAAAAAACAGTGGCGAGGGTAATTTGGGACTTTAATTCGTCCCAGTGAGTGAGGGCTCAGATATTTAATTGTGTGGTGGGTCAGGGGGGTACAGAGAATCCCATCAGTCACAGTCAGGTGTGAAAGCCGAACAGGGAACAGTTTAGTGGACATCCTTCACGCTGCCGCCGTATCCTCTTCTTTGCCTCCTAGCCCCGGATTTTGATGATTAGGGGGTGGCGGGTGGGCACAAGAAGGAAGGGGGGTGTGAGTTTGATTAATGTAGGTGTCAGAGGTGGGGTACCACCTCCTCAGCCTCCTCAGCATGGGTAATGACACAAGGGGCTGGCAGAGAGAGGCTACCTGAAGCTCAGGGTCCCCAGGCTAGGCATGATTCTTCCCTCTGATCTCCCACTGTCAGCAGTACTGTCAGCCCGGCCCGATCAGCACCTTATTAATGGTTCCAACCTGTCAGCAATTGGATATTAAGCTGCGCATTGCAATACATGCACTTACTCACGGAGACACACACTTATAAATACGCAGATTTCCATGAAGACAACAAAGAAATAGTTGTGCATGCTCGCAAAAACATAGTCCGCAGCACAACAGACTTGAAAAAGAGAGCGCACTCACAAACACACTCACAAACCCTGTTTCTTATGCACAAACACAGCGCACACACGCGCCAAAACTAAAATTAGATTCCCACTGGGGTGGAAACAAAGATGACAACGAATTTGGCAACTGAATAATTTCCTCTCTGTTATATGAACTGCTGAATGAATAAATGGCGAGGGAAAGATTGAAGAGCTTATATAGTCACACCTGAAGCACACACAGGAACACAGTTATTTATTCGAGACAGATGTTTACAAAGACTATGTTATTTTGCTTTTCCTGCTTTGAAAATGGAGCTTTTCAAGCCACAAGGAACGGAATTTGAATTCATTATATTACAGTCAGGATACCCTTTTAAAAATAGTTCACTTCACGACAAGCAAACAAAAGAAGCTAACTAAGCTAATACACGAGGAAATATTTTTTTATATATTAACAAGGAGATTATACACTGGTTAAGAAAAGTCCATAAATGGGGCCAATGTACTGTGGTAATCTGAATATAAGTAATATTTTTCACTGGTGTTTCATATTTTGAATTACACATTGCATCTTGGTGTGTTTTAGGGTTAAAGGAAATGCTTGTAATTCAAACTGAAAATGTCTTGGCAGAAAATGAACTGCAGGCCTACCTTCTCTGTTTGTCTACCAATTGTTTCTTACAGTGGTTAATAATCGGATCAGAAGGGTTTGAATCTCAATAGAAATCTACTGACAATCGGTCTAGAATTTGTTATTCAGTTCATTTGCAAGAACTGCCCAAACAAATCGATTCACTAGACTTCCCAACACTTAATATGAGAGAGAGGACAGTTTTTGAGTTTATGAGACACACATTGTGGAGAGCAAATTCGGTTACTTTTCTGGACTTATGATAACGTGAACTGAATTCAAAGGTACACCCAAAACAGCACCACAAAATCTGATGCAACTCTATTTAACAATAGGATAAATGACACCCGTAAAACAGGGTAAAACCTATAGAGAGCTTTAAACTGGATACCATCTCTTCAAATGTGCACTATCAAAGGAGCATAGAGCACAGGAAACCTCAGTCAAAGGGTTCTGCAGGGGCTGCTTTTCTCATTTAAGACAGTGTTTTCAGAGATAGAGTGGGAAAGAGAGAGATTTGTGACAAGCGGAGCTGGAACACACAGACCACACGTCTCCACATCTGGTTTTATTTCTCCCTATAAAACAGAGCAGAACGAGCCGATAAACAGGACAGTGGGTGTCTTCCAATATCCCGTGGAGAAGACAGTCCAGGGACAATTCAAAAAGTGTATGTGAGTAGATTTGGAGTACAACAAATCGAGATCTCCAGTAGCATTTTAAAATACTCATGCACTTCAATCACTGCATTGACTCAAGAGGGAATATAGCAAGGGGTTTACACTGATAAAATCTGCCAACAGCCAAACTCTACTGTATGTAAAATTTAGTAGGCACTCTCAATATCTAACAGCTATCATCTGGATTCAACATTGATCACGAGGGATTTTTTTTGTTTGTTCTTGTGCTCCATTTTTCAAGTCTTCTGAAGTTATAGCTTTATGTGAGAAATACGCTAAAATTTACATCTATATTTATTGATAATCCTGTCCTCAAGTAAGACATTAACGGCAGTGATCATATCACTCAATCAGAGACTTGGACAAAAAAGATTACTGGTAATGATTTAGACTGTTTAGACTTTGTTCTCATGCAAGGTTCAAAGCTTCTGTCCAGATTTGTTGTAATTTTGGTTGGGGGCATCCAAAGGTTTAATGAAAAAACAATGGGATGTTATTTGTTTTTGTTCTGTGGAAGTCAGTCAAGAAGTTGAGTAAATGATAGCAACATTTTTACTTTTGGGTGAACGATTTCTTTAAGAGCCAAACAATGTATATAGTTAATATACAAATGTGCTAATAACACTGCATCCTGGTTAGGTATTGGAACAACACAATTTCCAACTGTTAAAGATAGATGGTACCACCCATCCACCCAGGATGCCCTAGGGATCCCTCGGTTGCCGTGTGGATCTCCTTAGCGACAAGGCAACAACCAGTGTTTGGTGGCCTAGGTAAGGATGGTGGATCCTGAGTTGAATTCACAACGCAAAACAACAAAGGCTTCATGGATTTCCCCAATTACTGTTTTCTGAAGGGAAATCCCAATTCCAGGATCTAACTCCAAGTTAATTAGACGCTTCCACACATAGCAGCCATACCTTGGCGGCATGGCATGGAAACACTCCAAGGACTTCACAGCAAAACTGAAAACATAGCAATGTGCAGGAGTATAAATGCATTAAGGATCCTTCTAAAACAGGCTGCATTCAAAAGCTGATTTAAAAATTAGGAATCTATCTATAATAGAGTTTTGCTGCGGAGATGCAAACATTATAGAACATTGCTTGAGCATAGTTACATAGAGATTAATCTCTAGACATATTGCAACCAGTTTTAATGTTTTCAAACATTCAGTTTCAACAGCAAATCTTCCTGAGGGAATTTCCGCAAGAGGAAGGTTATTCACCCTGCAAGTTGACAACACAGTGGAACCTTAAGAGAGAGTTGTTCACTTAATTTTTACTGAGCATGGAGATAAATAGGCCATCTGTACACAGCTTGACCGAATCCTCCAGATAAGTCACTTCTGGCCTTCAAACCCGCATCCTGAGAGGAGGATGGAGCGGACTAGGGTGGCTCACATCTTATTTTCCCCTCGCTTCTTCTCATCTATCACTACCATCACCCGCAGTCCTTCTTTTTCGGTCCATCTCTCGCTGCTCCCTGGAGTACTGCACCTCCCCCAGTCCCTAAATGTCAACAGGGGAGTCAAGCTCTTGTCTAGGAGCTGTTTGTGATTTATGAGGGAGATGTTTGCCCTGTTTCTCTGGAAGTTCAGCATTCTTCGGGATAAGACTCAGCCGAGACGTCCCTCCTTCAGAACCCTACACAAGATTAGCGGTCGCAACATGGCCGCAAACGTCTTTATAGAGCTAAACTACCATCCTGCAGGAGAATTTCTCCATCTATGACAGCAAAGCGAGTACATCAGTCTTGGCAAACGGAGGACTGTGGGAGTTCAACGTCTGGCTATTCTCTTTCTCCACCCTTTCCAAAAATAACTACGGTCCGCCTCACGCCATTAAGCGTCCCATGGAAGCAATTCGAATTCTGGGGGGCGGACGCAGGGCACTAAGGAGGCAAGCTGTTTTCCACCTGTGATCTGGGCCGGGGAAGAACGAGGTGGCTTTATTACCCACGCTGGCTGTAATGACAGAGAGGAGAGGGGCAGTGCCTGCTGGGTAATTGTTCCATAATTCACACCTGAGTAGCAGGGGAATTCCCACAGGTGAGCAGCATCGTCTGGCCAGGGCCGTCCCAGCTGTCTGCCTCAAACAGGTACGTCGTCTGCTATAAAAACCCTTGCAGCCCTCGGAAAAACCCCACGTGCCTCTAAATCCAGACAGACTGTGCGCAATTTCAACCACAGTGGGAATTAAATTGAGAGATGCAAAAGAAATTTGGTCATGGCATCAGCTATACTCCCTTTCTTACCATCTGAAACTTACAACAAACATGCAACCCACAAACCCTTTTAGTGCATTTTTTTTATGCATCCAGACGCCCTATTCCCATCATCCTCTGCTCTTTCTTTAAGCATCCTGCTGTCGTTCTCTAGCTTTGATGGAGGAGTTCTCTCTTTTAGGCCTCGCAGTGCAGATGCTCATTAACGAGACACATTTCACGAAAAACCACGGGCCTAAAGACACCCACATCTGTCGCTCTCTCCACCCGGCTCGGCCCAGATAACAGAACACCAGCCAGTGGAGTTACTGGCAGGTTTTGCAAACAGAGAGGCCCAATGAATGATAGGCATTTAGCGGTAATGAGCAAAAAATGAGTGCGGGTGAGATAAAGGCAAGTGGGAGTGAAAGAGAAGGAGTTGCAGAGAGAAAGAGAGAACACAGGGAGGAGGAAACGATTGTATGACGAAACAGAAACTTGAAGAGCCTCCCCCATCTTATCGGGTCAGGCCGCTGACCGAGCCGTTGCTCAGCCCGGAGCAGAGCCAAAGCCATCGCTCAAATCCTTTTGAGCATGTAAGCCTTCTTTAAAAAACACTCTCTACTAATTACACGCCAGTTACAACATCCACAGGGCCCCTGACTGAAGGCCAAAGATCTGAGAGAAGACTCCTAGCCCAAATAAACATTCTCAACTATCTGCAACCCTTCAAACGATGACAAGAAAGATGTTAAAAAGAGGGTGCAAAGAACTAAAAAACAACAGACTGACAGTAGGGGAAGATGGATAGAAACTGTGGCATGAATTTCTGTTCGTCCGCAATGTGTTGGATTTCTGATTGAGAAATGTAGGAAGAGACTTGATTTAATCTATTTATAATTGATTGGATCACAAGAAGTGAATACTAGAACGAAACCAGACCAAATGAGAATTTGCTAAAACAACGTTAAACAGGTATTTGAATATTGGATTCCATTATCTAATATCTCAATATAATGGATAATGAAGCTAAAAAAGGGCATTTTAGAAAAAGCTAATTAATTCCTGGTGAAAAATGACAAAGGCAATTTTGTACAGATGGATAATTCACAATATGATTAGGGAGATGTAGTTGCAAAGTAATTTCATATTGACTATTATAACTAATATTCTGGTTTGCGTCGTGGCCACATAATTTTTTTCTAATAATTCAACACGTTCTCACACCCAACTTGTCACATATTGATGTTTGGTCTGGACCCTTTGGAATCACTTTTTAAGGGTACCCCTTTTGTCCTCCATTGATTTTAATGAGAAACCTTTGCCGTCATACACAGACACGTTGGGCAAGGAAATATTATCTTCATGATGAAATTATATATTGTGTTATGATATTGTGTCATCCAGCACCATTGCATGGCACTTCGAGGAAGAGCCACTCGGCTGGTGAAGACCTAGTGGCAGTGTGTCAGGGAACCGGACAATAATTTTTTATTTTATTTATTTTTTTACATTCAAATACTTGTAATCAAATAAAAAATAAACAAAATGAAAGAAACGCAGGGAGTCCCTCATGAACGACTCCCCGCACACACATAATAATATGGGCAGCCCCTCTCGGACGACTGCCCGCACACATAACAAAAATAAACAAAACATAACACAAATCCAGGCCTGGTCCTCTCTCGTCCTTTACTGGTGTCGCTCTCCTTATATGCCTCCGAGCTCCCTCATGAGAGGACTCAAGACCAGTGTCTCTCAGGTGACGCTCTTTCGCAATCACATCCCCGGTCTAGCTCGCTACTCCCATGTGTCTCGCTCGTCCACCTTGCCACAATACTTATATACTTTTTTGGAATAAATTTTGCAATAAATACCTGTGACTGTACGTTTACAGTTGCAAGATTTATATTGTTGAGAAGTGGGTAGGTTTAGGGTAGGAGTGAGGTTAGTTAAAATCATGTCTACTTTTACAAATTCACATCATTTAATGTGTCCTGATCTGAAACATTGGGCAAACAGCTAAGATCAACGGATTACCTTGCGCATCGAAAAATGATGCTGGGGTACCCTGCATTTTACAAATTGACACAGAGGAGTCCTGGCCAAGCGTCAATATGTAACAAGTTGGGAGTGAGAACGTGTTGAATAATGGCCTGTCGTAAAATAATAATTCACAGCTTAATGTAACTAAATATTGCATTATAAGACTTCACAATACATTACATGAGAGAAAGGAGAGTTTAGCAAAGTCTTCCATGTTTCTAAAGATGTATGTGCAATTATGCAACATTAAATATAGCAATGTATAGGGTTGTGTTGTGCAACTCGTTGGAAAAAGTAACTTGTTACTGCAAAAGCAATGTTGTAAGCTTGACTACTGTCTTGCTTCTGGATCATGTTGCTGAGTTAGTAGCGGTGCTACTGTTAGCTAGTTAATCTACATCAAGGGACTGGGACAGGCGTATTAAGAAAGAGTCTGACAAAGAGAAAAAGGAAAAGACATATGGTTGACAGAACGTGTCTGAATCTACGCAATCAAAGGAAAGCACAGCTCCTCTATAGAATTCCAGGGTAATTAGGGGCTTAATTGTTGGGAATGCCAATGAGAATGCAGATGAGGGTCTGTAGACAGGCCTGTACACAGCCTGTGACCCGTTCATCAAGCCAGACAGCTTTAAAAAAAAAACACCAGAGCTTGGATTTCTTCTGTTTCCATCACTTATTCGTAATTTATCTCCACAGGTCACAATCTGCTTTTGCATTCCATATCAATTCATCACTTGCTTTCAGTCTCCCTCATAAATATTTCTTTTCCCTTCTATCCACCTGCTATCGCCCGTCTGCCACATTTCTCTTTTGTCTGTAACTCCCCTCTTTCTTTCATTCAGAAAACACAGCTGAACATCTTCACTGCCTCAAGGTCTTTATCCTGTTTGCCTGTTCATCCTTCTCTCTTTCTCTCCTTCAGCTAATTCCATTCCCCATCTCTCTCCTCAAACTTCTTGATGAGAATATTTAATCGTACTCTTGACTATCGAGTGTTCGAATTCCCTCAGTCTAACTCCTGTTCAAACAGCAGGCAGATAAACGCTGAGATGGGGAGCATTTGATAAAAGATGAGGTATGTAAATGAGGAGGAAAGAGAGCCGTTAGCCCTGTCTCGAGTCAAAAAGCAGCCCGAACGACACTTCACATGAGAGTACAATTACCCCAGAAGAACGACTATCTGCATAAAATTGACTTGAGTCCTTTGATTTTTCTGAGAGTATCTAAGAAGCATCTGTGTTTGTGTTGATAAATAGAGCACCTCAATCTTTCTGATTAAAGTGGGGTAGAAAAGTACAAAAGAACTTGTAGAACACAACAGGAAGTGTGCATTTTGATTACAGTTCCACAATAGGGAATGGAATGTTTGAAATAACTTCAGATTTTATGGATTCTGTTTATATGAATGATGCGATTGACCAACCATAATAAGGTATTCCATATTGCAGTGTAATAATTTTGCATAAATAGTAACACTGCTTTAAATATTAAATTATCTATTGTATACCACATGTATCACTTGTATAAATAATAAGATTTAAACCTTAGTCAAAACCAGGGTAAAGAGAATAAGCAATGTTGAATAGAAGACAGTAATCATCATGTTTACCAAATGCAATGTATGCAGTAATTTGAATGAGGATACGCAAATGACTTTTCCAGACAGCGTCTGTATGGTTTTTATAAGACACTCAGAGCCCTAATGATAAAATACCTCCATGCTATCAGTGAAGTAGCTGATGCATCACTTTCTTCCCTTCTGTTTCTCTTTGATATGAAGAGCAAAATGAGAAGGAGGGAGAGCGAGAGTGCTTTGTGTATGTCCATGCTAAGCATGCTTTCTCTCAGGACTTCTTCTCTATTACCCCTCAACCATGTACTGTTTTGGAAAAGGGCCCAGATCCAAGCCCATTACAGCTCATCTCCTATCCTCCCATCCTCCTCTCCACTCATCTGAGGATTGGCTCTAATCACGCCTGGGGAAAATGATATTCCAACTTGAGCACATTACAATGTCTGGTATTTGCCCTTCACTGAGAGCAATCACACACACACACACACACACACACACACACACACACACACACACACACACACACACACACAAACACACACACACACACACACACACACACACACACACACACACACACACACACAAACACACACACACACACACACGCTCGCGCACACACGCACACACACAAACTTTAAAACTAAAACGCGCTCTTCTGAAAGTAGTGATGTAAACAAAAGGACAAACAATGTAAAGACAAATTTGTAACAAGGCCAGAGCTCTGAAACAACTTTGAGTCATTGATATCCTCATCCCCATTAAACCACAGGAAAGACAGGATATCCCATTTCACACCAACTCAAAAGCACACAAAATTGGACTGGGGTGTGCACAATTAAATTAGTCAGAAGGTTGTGTAAACAAGCTGTCAGTTTTAAGGAGAAACACTTGAGGACTGTTCCATTGCATTTTGTAGGATACATTTTGCTGGACGAAGCACAACAGAATGGAACTAAACGTGGGTCATGAGATGTTTCAGTATGTTCACTTTAAGCTCATTTACTCATTTCTCTTCATGCATCAGAGTCTCACCTATAATGATCACTAAACCACCCAAATAACAAACTGACTGTAGAATTTTTTACTTCATCAGGGAATCAAGCAGGTAAAAGCCTTCCATGTGAGATATGCAATGCAATTCAAATTATATATTCATTTTACATATATACACATACTCACTGTGCTGTAGGGTTAAAGGGTTAATCTGACCAAAAATGCTAATTCTCTCATTAATTGACATGTCATTCCAAAACCGTAAGACCTTCATTCATCTTCAGAACACAAATGTTTTTGATTATTTTTGATGAAATCCGAAAATTCTCTGACCCCTCCATTGACAGCAATGTAATTAACTCTTTCAAGGCCCAGAAAGGTAGTAAAGACATTGTTAAAAATAGTCCATGTGTCTCCAGTCCAAACTTAAAGGGATACTTCACCGCTTTTTCATATTAAACTATGTTATTCCCTTAACTAAAACGAGTTGATACATATCTTTCTTGTATTCATACTCTTGTGTAATCGATGCCCCATCCTAAATAAATCCGTCTCTTCCGTGATACCATGAAATTTTGAATATTCCAATCTAATATGATTTCCGACCTGTAAGGTTGCCAGAATAATAATCTTACACGGTGTGTTAATAGGCCAGAGGAGAACTGGCACCCCGACTGAGTCTGGTTTCTCCCAAGGTTTATTTTTCTCCATCATGCCCTGATGGAGTTTTGGTTCCTTGCCACTGTCGCCTTTGGCTTGGCTTGCTCAGTTGGGGACACTAAAATTATGATCTAAGTTATTCAACTTGTTATACAAATAAAATGTATGAATTAGGTCTTATTTAATTCTATATAGTATAATACTGATCTGCCAACATTGTCGCTATATGATAAATTAAAACAAGCTGATAACATCACTGTTTTCTCCTGTACAGCCAAATCTAATTTTGTCGCAATATTATCCTGTTTGACACTGTGAAGCTGCTTTGACACAATCGTGATTGTAAAAGCGCTATATAAATAAAGTTGATTGATTGATTGATTGATTGACCTCTGTGATAGCATTTAGCTTAGCCCACTAAGCCCAGTTCATTCACCATGGTACCAAACAGAGATCAAGTTAGAAGTACCAAACACCTCCACGTTTTCCTTATTTAAAAACAGTTACATGAATACTTGAATGATCAAGCATGGTGACACAAAATAAATTCTGTCCCTATTGACAGAAATGAGAGAGGGAGGGGGAGATATGAGGAAGGATTTTTCAGCCGAGTCAAAGTACTCTTAGAAGTGCTATTCCGCCATACATTATAGCTCCATTTTAAACCACTTAGAAAAGCTCCACGTTTTATTTTATGTCACCATACATGATCGTTCAAGTATTCATGTAACTGTATTTAAATAGGGAAAACGTGGATGTTTTATCGCTTCTATCTTGTGGGCTAAGCTAAATGCAATCAGAATGTCACGGCGCGTCATAGAGATTAAGTGCATGCACTGAGACGAGAGAGGTATGTATATCTACTTGTTTTAGTAAAAAACGTTTTATAAAGCAACAAGGATACTTTCTGTGGCCATAAACAAATAAAAATAATTACTTTATTCAATATTGTTCTGGCCTGTGTTAGTCTCATATGCAGTTTACGTTGTAAATACAGTGCAGCTCCCGCATCGTCATCACATGGATGCGTGATGGAGCTCACATGAACAGCAGCTGCTGTTGTAAAACACAAAGCGCTGCACTATTTACAACGTAAACTGCGTAGCACAGTCTAGAGCAAAATTGTTGAATAAAGTCGTTATTTTTGTTTGTTTTCGCATCAAGATTTATCCACTGGCGTCACATGGACTATTTTAACTATGTCTTTAATACCTTTCTGGGCCTTGAAAGTGTTAATTATATTGCTGCTTATGGAAGGGTCAGAGAGCTCTCAGATTTCATCAAAAAAATCTTTATTTATGCTATGAAGATGAATGAATGTCTTAAGGGTTTGGAACGACCACGGGTGAGAAATTAATGACAGAAATTTCATTTTTGGGTGAACTAACGCTTTACCATAGCAACACTTAAAAGCTAGAGAAGACCAAAATATCAATGCAGCAGCCAAAAATGCGCAGTGTACATTGACCAAAATGTCTAAACAAATGTAATGATTAAAGTGGTGGTTTTATTGCAGAAGTGCTTTAATGCCTGTATAGGTCATTTACATTTACATTCATGTACTTGGCAGATATTTTTATTTAAGGCAACTTACATTGCATTCATCCCTTTCCCAGGGAATCGAACCTATGACCTTGGCGTAGACCAACGCACTACTGTTTGAGCTACTACTAAGTGAGCTTTAAAGTGCATGAATTTAAAAGACAGACATGTTGATGTATCAAGTTACTATTTAGCATGCTAAAATCCTCTCCGAAATTATTTGAAGAAAAATATACATTTGTGAATGGTGGGTTGGTGATTGGTGCAAGAATAGCTGAGATTAAAAAATCATATTTGCTTGCCAAAAAGAGTGCAACAAATTCTACTGGTTTATTGTAGGCCTGTCTTGCTTACATCATAAAATACACTGCAGAAATGAATTTACACCAATTTTAAAGGGCCAAAGAGAAACTTTAATGTACTTGTAATTGTCCATTCCTGAAGGGGTCAAAGCACTGGGGTTAACCTGCCCTCTGGTCATCACTGGCCCTCATAAAAGCCAACACATTTGATAGTGGTTGGATTCCTCTGGGCTCCAGTGACCCAGGATAAAGCCCTCTGACCGTACTTACACCCCACCTGTGACCTGACGCCTCTAGGCTACAAATCACCCTTATCCGGCCCCGACCCGTTCACAGACAGTATGGATCCCCACACTCTCTGATGAAACCAGGGCCTGCATGTCTGACATGAACCTCCCCTAGGGCACAATACCACCCCCCCCCATCACCCCTCCAACTCCTAGCTTCTACCACCCCCATCCCAAACCTCTCCATTTCAGCTGTAATTGTTGCCTTATGAGCATCCACGGCAACAAATTCAGCTAACGACTGTCCGGTATTGATTCAAAACCCTCGCAATGTGGTGCAGACCCAACACCAGAGAGTTGGCTGAGGGGGGTTATGAAGTACCCAATAAAGAGAAGCAGGCCATGACCAAAAGATAACCAAAACCGGGAACCTGGAGATACAATTAAGAGCCTTCAGCCCTGACCCGAGTCGAGGGGAACAATGGACAGGCTGCGGTATCCGACTGACCTGTTCGATTTGTTTCATTAGCGAGTGCTGAAAAAGCACTTTCTGTCGGTTCTCAGAGGAGCCATTACGGAACAGTGGCAACGTGAGCATATCTGTGCGTATCTTAGCACGTCGCCACAAAACATTACAACCGACACCGAAGCGTTAATTTGGCCACAGCTCGTAAATACCTAAGGCGATCATTAAAACGCTACATTTACAAGTAGTTATGATAGTTACTGTCAGTTTTAGAGCCACAAAAACAGCAGAACCACAAAACAGCCTTTCAAAGATTCAGTCACAAATCTTGGCTAATAGCACATGCGAATGGAAATGTAGGAGCTTGTTGTATTATAAATGGAGAGAAATAAACAGTTGCATACATATCTGGGTGTGCAAAAGCACTCTGCAATACGTTCATCGCAGTAATTGGTATTTACAAAGCAACACTTGGACCTGCAGTGAATAAATAACACAATATCTGCAAGGCTGCGACAGCGCATTTGAAATGGGAAACATAATAATGTCTGCATTGCTCATTAAGGAAGTCTGAAATATTCAAAAAGATGAATTATTAAGCCTATGATGCTTTACCAGAACATTTCTGTGATGTTTGCAATGACATCTATCAATGCTTGGCTTCAATAAACCCACCCTTTTAAAATAAAATATTTATAATGTTACTCGATCCAATGCCTGAACTCCTGCTTCACACGATTCCGTCAATAGTCCGGCCCTTCTCAGAAAACTTCAAATAAACATCACTGCATTCTCCACCAACTTTTCTGCTGCGAGGAGGCTTTGCCTTTTTCTCGACATTGATCCCATGCTATAGCTGCAGCTGAATGGAGACTCATTCTGCCGTCTCTACTGCCTAATTGGTCCCTCTGCAGCCTTACGCAATCCTGGTATAATGGAGCACTGCACACTGCTAAACCCGGTCAAATAACGAAATGGATGGGGATAGCTTGGCCGAGGTTATTTGGTATACAGAGCACACCAAAAGAAGGATGTAGACACTTAACGTTGTGAAGCTAGATAAGGACACAAATAATTGGAACGAAAGGCCAATTATGTTGCGAATCCAGCACAAAAGCCCCAAGCATCTTGGGTATAATATGTAAATACAGTGACTGACTTGCACATATGAAGTCCATTTGTGTTACCGTTCTCCAATACCTGCAGACACTGGGTAACACTCACAGTATAAGATGGTCGCTCCGGCAAATGCGGGAATGATTTCAATCACAACACCAACAAGTCTTCACTGAGCTTTTTATTAAAGATTCAATCTTATTATTTATGCAAAAGGGAGTCAATAACAGTGCCAAGACTTCATGAATGACGCTATTCTGAGAGCAGTTTATTGGATTGGGTTAGAAAAGCCAAAATTTGGGGTTCTTATTTGACGCCTATTAGGGAAGGAATATGTAAATTAGCAGGTGGGAATGTTGCAAGAAAGACGAACAAGACACGGCAATTCTCAGAGGAGCAGAAGCTAGCTCTTTAGAGCAGACAGGAAACACAAGGGACAGATTTTCAGAGCGGTTAGCACACCACAAAAGACTACAGCACAGCTGGGCCAATTAAATAAGGCTGCTGATTTGGTCATTTACATAAGAAATCATTACATTGTCATCAAATCAGTTTTCTGGCGCCTTCCCAAAACACTCCCTATTCTCTCTTTCTTTCGCCCTCTTTCTGCATCTCAGCTTTCATCCTCATTTCTCCATTCAGTAGAGTTCAAGAACTGCTAAAGGAGAAACTAAAGCTCTCTTGGCAGACATTACAACCATCTCAATATCTCAATACCCCGCACATTGAGACAGATTACTGGACGATTTAGAACTCTTGACGGCATTTGTGATTAGCAGCTGGCAAAAGGACTGAAGAAGATACCGTTGGTTCCTTGTCCTAAACACTACCCATACTTGCCAAGATCCCTATTTAGATTTTAATTAGGCTAGTAATGCTTGCTAAAGAGAGGATACAACCTGTTTTCAATGCACAAAACCTACGTATTCAAATTTGAGGCGTAACCCAGGTGTGCAATTACTTTTCTAAGCAATCATGATTGTTTTAATTAATTTTGATGCTTACAGTAGGTGTAGAAATATATTTTCAATTTAGTTTTATTACTGTTGTGTGTTTTGAAGCATGGTATAGGGTGTTGTCCTGAAAATCCTTTCATTTCAGAAGGCACTATCCTTCTTTTTATACCAGAGCAGAAAAAGGCCAGTTATAAGGCTAGTTCCATCTTGTAGGAGTCATTTGGACACCCTTAGAAACCTTAAAGGGACCTTGCAGCTCACTTCCCAGTATTCCAGCCCAAATCCTCACCTGCTAGCTCCTTGCTGACGTGGCACTCTTGTTGGAACAAGAAGGCCACTCACTAACCATCCAGAAATCAATCCATCCATCTTTCTATCTCCATACACCACAGGTTCCCTTACTGTGAAATCATCATGTTTCTACAGTAGCCCTAAACAGACAAATTGCTGTACAGAGCGCTAGTCACTCTCTTCTCCAAACAACAACAACAACAACATTTTGTTATATTATACAATACATATATCATTGCAATAACATGAAAGTAATAGTTACTGAACTTTGGGCAAAGTATGCTAATTGATAATCTAAATGCATAATTAAAATAATGCACTTCTGAAATGTATACATGAGTCACATCATGAGGTTCAGAACTGGAATCATCTATTAAAAAAAAAAAAATACATCCTTAATGTTGTCTTCACTTGTCAGCCAGAAAAATCTATTGGTTGTAAGATATTTATGCTGTCAGATGAGGCTGGAATGATTTTCATGTTTTTCAACACCTATTTCAATCTTTCTTTTATATCACAACAGCAGTTCTCTTTCAATATCTGCCAACTCCCTACATACAATCGCCCATTCAGCTCTCTCATGTGTGCCACATCCTCACAGTTGAGTTCAATACAGTTTGGCATTAGCACATGTTGCTAGAGTAACATAATATTAACCCAGACAACATAAACATTGGCAGAAATAAATTGTGTCAAATTATGAATTCGAATGCGATAGAGGCATTTTGTAAAAATGTAATGCATTATGGGGTTTCCAAATACATGCGGAGCAGCCTACAATAAGGAATCTAATATTTGGCATTTGATATTCATGCCAAATAACATTGCATTCAAGGTATACACTTTATCGTTTTTTGTATTATGACCTTGACTGTTTGAGCAAATATATAATTTTACTGTCTACATTCTAACTTAATTTCAGGAACGCTCCAGAAGTGCCACAGAGATGAACGGGGATAATAATGGATAGGTGCAAAGAGACAAGGAGTTTTAATTGCTTTGATTAAAACAATGTGGTATTTAACATATTTCAAAAATATTATTGGCTGAAGGCACAATTCGCAGACTACAAATTAAACCAATCAAAAGTATACGGGTTACAAAATGTATATGCTCTGCATCACTCATAAACAGACCTTCTGGAGAATCCATGGAGGAATCTTGCCTTCCTTTCTTCCAGGTTATTATGACTGATTTGCACTCTGTTTAGGGGGTGGGCGAGCAAGGATCGCGTGTGGGTGTACATCTCCTCGCGAGCCCTGGGTCAATCGCGCTATTCGTTTCCTTTTACAACACATGCACATCTATGAGGCAGCACAGGCCTTGAGACTTTACTGTGGGCCGTTAACGCTGCGGATATAAAAACTGCAAAAGGTCATTTTCACACTAAGGCTAGAGCAAGGTATTTCAGAGCCTGTGGCTTTTTATCTCTATGGCTTGCTGGGGGAATGTAAAATGAAGCTCGTAATGGTGTGGATGTATTTCAGTGTTACGGCTGCCTGTGTACACGGAGGCCAAATGCCATTGTGGTATATAAAAGACAACCAGATCCAAGGTCTCCGTTTAGATTTAATCAAATATAATAGCAAAAAAATGCACCATTCCTTACTGCAGAGTGAAATTTCTGCCGCAGTTTAGTTGAAGGATGGAGCAACCACCTTCAATCTAAGAGTTGCACCAACCTGGGGTGGAGTGAGATGGCCATATAATTCACTGCAGACAATCCCATTATGTGTCAAGAAACAAAATGTGAACATTGATCCCTTAATGTACTTGTGTAAAAGATTTCGCAAAGCCGCGGTAAGTTGCTACGACCCACATTGTGATGGCTGCAGGTTTAACCATTGTTGAGGAAGAGGATTTTCATCAAACTAATTTCTCCAGAGCCACTGTGTCCAAACCGAACCCAACAACACCTGCAGAGAAACTCATCTGGACAAAGGTAATAGAATTACTCAGAATGTACCACTAAACTAGTAGTAATGGCCCACTGTCCACACAATCACAAAAGCACAGAGCAGAAATGAGCACAAAATGGATGGTTGCAGCTCTAACGTGGAAGATCTGTTGCTGTGGACTAATGATTCCTGGGGGTGAGTGTTTCTTCTAAACATACAGAAAAAGAGAAAAAAAGAGGTCCGGATATAATAAGGTCCCTTGTACTGAGAATACTTATTGATTTTTGCCTTAACCGCATGTGTGGCGCGGGGCTGTGCTCTTCTAGAGCTCGGCAATGGTAAATTGAGCCATTTAGAAGCCGCGAGTGTCTTCTGGGGCAAAGGTTTGCTGTGGCCTTTCCTTCTCCTGCAGTCTGTTTCCATCAGTAGAACATTTCCTCCTCATGAGCTGAGATCCATATACAGAACCTCAAAATATGAGATGCACTTCAGCAGTTTATGGGAACATCACTTCTGCAAATAATATTTAAAATACTACATTACTCGTTATAAAACATGACTAATAATCTAAAGTAATGCATTTACAGATGAATTTCAAACAATAGCATTTTGATCAAAAGAAAACTACATTTACTATACAGCTGATTGTTGAATGGTACTGGATGAAAGAAAACATTACACTGTAGAACTACAATACCAATATTATCATAGCTGCTATTTGCACATTAAATGAATATTTAAGTTGATGTAATGTTTAATCAAACAGACAAGCTACTGTAGCTCTAATTGCGCAAATTAATGCTGGTTCTGATAGAAAGATGTCAGAATACACAGAGGATCAGTTTGTTGTGTATGGGGCTGCATAGCTGCAGACCAGTCAGGGTGCCCATGCTGAGCTGACTCCGTCCACTGCCGACAGCACCAACAGTGCACACATGAGCAGCAGAACTGGACCATGGAACAATGGAAGAAAGTGGCCTGTGTTTTGTTTGTTTTTTATACATCACGTGGATCCCCGGGTGCATGTGCGTCACTTGGGAACACATGGCACCAGGATGCTCTATGGGAAGAAGGCAAGCCGGCAGAGGCAGTGTGATGCTTTGTGCAATGTTCTGCTGGGAGACCTTGCCTATGTTGGATGTTACTTTGACACGTACCACCTACCTAAGCATTGTTGCAAACCATGTACATACTTTCATGGAAACAGTATTCCCTGGTGCCTGTGGACTCCTTCAGCAAAGTGCCCTGCCACAAAGCAAAGGCCCTAGTATTAAGTCAGAATATATATATATATATATATATATATATAAATAATATACAAATGCATTTATTGTCATCCGAGGGCCTGAATTTTAACACAGGATTATAGGTATTGCACATAATTTTACTCATCCCCACAAGTTCCATGATTATAATGTGCTAAATTCCTGCAGACAATGATTGGCATGGTTGAATGAGTAAACTAATTCATCTAGATGAACAGTATAGATCAATAATTTTACATCTTGCTGTCAGACTGTAATTTCACAAACAGCATGAGTGAATCAGTGCAATGGCTTCTTCCCTTTCTCTCAAAATGTTCACACGCAATGAGCTGTATGTAAAGCACAATTAAGAAAATTAAGAAATAAAGGATCCAATTAAGAAAAAGGATCTACCACCCACAGGTGATTTTGATATCATAGGTATTATTAACTGGTAAGTTCGACTTTATCTCGCAATTCTGATTCTGTTTCTCAGCAATTATGAGATAAAAGCTGGCAATTGTGAGTTATAAATTCAAAATTGCGAGATGTAAACCTGCAATTGTGAGTAATAAAAAAATGATAAAAATAAGTATAAAAAAACGCATTATGAGATAACATAAGTCACACTTACCTTTTTAAATGTATTTATTTATTTTTGTTTTATTCTGTGGCGGAAACAAGCTTCCATACCGTGAGGTTAATTATCACAAAATTCTGGCAAGGTAATAATGTGACAACAAAATCATTTATTTACTTAATTAGCCAATAACCCAAATACACGAGAACACACAGCTTTACACACAGCTATATGCATAAATGTTTGAAATTATTAACATGGGACTTATTGGAGTTCTAAGCTAAAATGTAGACCCTACATAGACAATTAATGCATTTATATATTATATATATATATATATATATATATATATATATATATATATATATATATATATATATATATATATATATATATATATATTATAAATGTGATACATAAATTAAATTTGGCCAACTGAAAAATGTGGATGTGATCAGTCACTAAAAAATGTTCAATTGGAGATCTGATTTTTTTTTTTCAGATTTGTATCTATATTCATAATTTACTTATATATAAATTCACGATTTGCATATAATTATTTCCTGATTGGCCACCATAAAGCAAGTATGAAACAAAACAGATGTCTACAAACACCAAACCTAAAATAATGAAGCAAAGAATATGAGAGGAAAACATTTATAAAGTCTAAATTGTCTTCCTGATAAAATAACTGACAGTTAAACAACACTAAGTCCTATCATTCTATTATTCACACCCTTAAACATCAGCAGCAACGATGATATGTAATGGCTGCTAAAGCCTCCAGAATCAATATGCAACATTCTCTATAACTCTCTTCACACACCGCTGAAGGATAAAACAGCATTTAAGACGAAACAGTTCACATATGTGACAGAGATCAAGACTAATCACAAAGCAAGACAGCTGTAATTAAAGCAGTGTGCATTTATTGTCCTGATAGCGCACATGCTATTGTAGCAGTGATACTGCCATTGTCAGTGCTAATCGGGTTAGCGTAGAGTAATGTGCAATTGAAGCTGTGATTATTAGAACAAGCGGAATTTGTTTCCATATATTACAGCGACTACTTCAAGTGCAATCTCTGGAAGGATTAGTACTTAAAGTGAACAATTTACAACAACAGGCTCTGACAGAACCCCCTGTGAATCCTGATGGCTGATCGCAAAAGCAAGCTAAAGAGACCATTAGAAGGCTTCATTCTAAAGACTTAGAAATTGTAATAGAAATAGGAACAGATTTGTGTGCAGATTTAGATTTATTTAGGTTACATATGGCACAATTAAAAACTTTTCCATTTCTGTAAGCATGATGGGGACTAGTCAAAAAATTTCTCTATCTCTGTCTGTCTCCATCTCTATCTATCTATCTATCTATCTATCTATCTATCTATCTATCTATCTATCTATCTATCTATCTATCTATCTATCTATCTATCTATCTATCTATCTATCTATCTATCTATCTATCTATCTATCTATCTATCTATCTATCTATCTATCTATCTATCTATCTATCTATCTATCTATCTCTCTGTCTGTCTGTCTGTCTGTCTGTCTGTCTGTCTGTCTGTCTGTCTGTCTGTCTGTCTATCTATCTATCTATCTATCTATCTATCTATCTATCTATCTATCTATCTATCTATCTATCTATCTATCTCATACCTAGTATACATTGAAAATACAATTGCTTTTGTCCTTATCTTTTCCTTTCAAATGTTATGTCAGAGTGTACACCAAATAAAATTGACAAAATAATACAAGTTACATAATATTTCAATTAAATGGTTAATCTTTCCATTTATAAAACATGGCTTTTTCTCTCTTTTCATCCCTTTTCAATAGCTCAGTTAATAAAAGAAGCAAACCCACTGAAGGTGAAGAGGTGACTGATACGGACAATGGCTCATACAGTTCCAGGAAATTCCAGATCACATCATCTTCTATGTCAACAAACAGAGCTTTCACCTCCCTCACACCGAGTACACACATACACTGAGAAAGAAGGAAGTGCTGACCTCCTGATAGAATGAAACAGGGATCAGATGGTGGATCTAGCAGCTATCGCTGTCCAGCAGTACAAGCTAGTCCCTTTCAGACTCGCAATATAGAAGAAAAAAGAGATTGAATTAATAGATGGACCTCCTATGGCTCTAGAGATGGAATACCATTGATAGCGCACATTTCATCAGAAAAACAAGCCATTATTTTTTTTATTTTTTTTACAAAATGGCATTAAATAAATAAAATGAAATGTGCATGAAGTGAAAGGGGTCGATTAACTCAAGGTCGCTATGATGATTTCATGACCTCCTGAGTGCACTCGCATATTCCACTGCTCCAAAAACAGTCTTATTTGTTTGCAGGGAAATCAATAGAGCTGATATATTAGGTCGGTATGACTGTCTGGGATCGGGATTGGATATGTGTGTGTCTAGTAATGACTGGAATCGGCTTGGGGCGTGTGGGTCTTTTTGTGGCTTATTTTCCCTGTTCAGTCAAAATTCCAGCAGTCCGTTCTTTCTATCTATTTATCTGTCTGTATATCTGTCTAATGCTTCATGCTTGCAAAATAAACAAAAGCTAAATTAATCAATTCTAGCCACTTCCATTGCAGACAATAGATGCTTATGAGCATTAGACAAACCAACAAACCTTGAACCTTGCCATTTGCTATTGCTAGTCAGCAATTTTAATTTAAATAATTTATGGGGAGTGTGCATTATTATTCTAGAAAGCATTTTCTTGGACCAAATATGTATGAATTGAATTAGCTTCTTACTGAATACACAGAACACCAGTATGCTAGCATAAACACCAATCAGGCATGACATTCTGATAGGTGAAGTGAATAAGACATCTCGGCACCTGTTAGTGGGTGGGATATATTAGGCAGCAAGTGAACATTTTGTCCTCAAATTTGATAAAAGCGAGAAACAATGAAAAACATAAGAGCTACTGTTGCTCAAACTGTTTAAAGGGTTAGTTCACCCAAAAATGAAAATTATTTCATTAATTACTCACCCTCATGTCGTTCGACACCTGTAACACCTTCGTCCATCTTCAAAACACAAATGAAGATATTTTTGTTGAAAGCTGATGGCTGAGAAAGGCCTCCATTGGCATTCAGTACATTTCCACTGACCCACTCACAAGACCCATAAAGGCACTAAAGACTTCTTTACAAAGTCCATCTCACTACAGTGGCTGTACAATAATTGTACCAAGCGGCGAGAACAGTTTTTGTGCGCAAAAAAAATCAAAATAATGACTTTATCTGCCAAGATATTGTCTTCCGTTTAGGTCTCGGACGTGAATTCACCTGGAACTCACGCGATAGCGGCGCTCCTCCTCTTCCGGGTCATGTATTCGCTATTGATTCGAACGGCGGAGCTGTGTCATATTCTCGCGCATGCGTCGAGTTCACGTCAATAATATGGTGGATTATATCGTTACTTTGATATTTGTGGGCACAATAACTATTTTCGTCGCATTGTAAAATGATTAAACAGCCCCTGTAGTGAGATGGACTTTGTAACGAAGTCTTTAGTGCCTTTATGGGTCTTGTGTGTGGGTCTGTGGAAATGTACTGAATGCCTTTCTGAAGCCTTTCTCAGCCATCAGCTTTCAACATAAATATCTTCATTTGTGTTCTGAAGATGAATGAAGGTGTTACAGGTGTCCAACGACATGAGGGTGAGTAATTAATGAAATAATTTTCCTTTTTTTCGGTGAACTAACCCTTTAAGAAGTTAATGTTGGTTCTGATAGAAAGGTGTCAGAATACACAGTCCATCACAGTTTGTTGGGTATGGGATTGCATAGCCGCAGACCAGTCATGCTGCCCATGCTGCCCCCTGTCACTGAAAGCACAAACAGTGCACATGTGAGCATCAGAACTGGACAATAGAGCAATGGAAGAAGGTGGCCTGGTCTGATGAATCACGTTTTCTTTTAAATCACGTGGATGTCTGGGTGCGTGTGTGTCGCTTATATGGGGAACACGTGGCCCCAGGATGCACTTTGGGAAGGCAAGCTGGCGGAGGCAGTGTGATGCTTTGGGCAATGTTCTGCTGGGGTCCTGCCATCCATGTGGATGTTACTTTTGACACATACCACGACCATAGCATTGTTGCATGCAATGTACACCATTTCATGTAAACGGTATTCCCTGGTGGCGATGGCCTCTTTCAGCAGGATAATGCGCCCTGCCACAAAGCAAAAATTTCCAGGAATGGTTTGAGGAGCACAACAAGTGAGGTGTTGAATTGCTTTATCCAATCGAGCATCTGTGGGATGTCCTGAACAAACAAGTCTGATCCATGGAGGCCCCATCTCACAACTTACAGGACTTAGATGATCTGCTGCTAACATCTTGGGGCCAGATACCACAGCACACCTTCATGGGTCTAGTGGAGTCCATGCCTTGACAGGTCAGGGCTGTTTTGGGATCAGTGTATATGGCCTCCTAATCTAACAAACAATTTTATAATGCATATGGTATCTAAACTTGTATTAAGTTACACACAGTAACCACTGAAAAAAAGTGCAGTTGCTAGTGTACTGCAGCTACCATTGAAAACAAGCAAAGCTATGAAGATGGATGGACAAAGAAAAGGCCAGCCACTTTGATAGCACCTAGAATCCCCAACAGCAATAATTGATTAATCATTCATTTTTAATGTGCCGTAATTGGATAAACAGAAGGCCCACAACTCATTGGAACTCAATTATTCATTATGCATTTCTTTCTTTTTTATGGCAGCTAGATCGAGGTTGGTTTAATAGGCTCTGGCACAAATTTCTTCCTGTCCAAGCCCTGTCCTTTATTATGCCGTTGTGAGTAAATTTGCAGTGGAGACACAAGCTGAATTCAGCACTAAAAAACAACAACGGATATCAAAATAGATATCACAGCAACAATTCCATTCATTTTAGGTTTATCAGAAAATGGTTATACATGCAGATTATTTTAATTTATCTGATTGCATTAATTTTACATGAGATGTAAACCGGCTATGGTTGATTTGAAGAAAAACAAGTCGTTTCACCATGTTAGCTTTCAGTCTCAAGTTAGAAAGCGAGTTCATATTACATATTTAAAGGTCATTTAAATGCATTGAGTCACTGGAAATGTATTCTTTTAAAATGTATATAGCGTTTACACTAACAAATAAGCAATTTGCCTTATACAATGCACATTCATTATGGTAACTATATGAAAAAGTAATTTTCTTTCACTGTTGTCTCAATATATCTCTTTCATTTCAGCTCCACTTTACAACATCAACATGCATCGTGTATGCTATTGTATTCATCATTTTTGAGTTGGTTTAAAGGGTTACTTCACCAAAATTCTATAAATTACTCACTCTCATGTCATTCCAAACCCATGAGGACTTTTTTTCATCTTCGAAACCAAAATTAAGAGATTTTAAATGAAATCAGAGAGGGATTTATGTCACTCGATTGACAATCCATGCAACTACAACTTCAAAAAGTTAATAAAGAGGTCGTAAAACGAATCCATATGAATCAAGCGGTTTAGTGCAAAGACACAATCACTTTATATGATGATCAGATTTAGTTTCGTTCTTTGATTCAGGTTTTTTCTAAAGAACCAATGACGTTCATTCTCGTGTTACGCAGCACGTTTGAGCTTCCTCAAGAACCAATGAGATTCATTCTTGTGTTACGCAGAACGTTTGATCTTTAGCAAGAACCAATGAGGTTCATTCTTGTGTTACGCAGAACGTTTGAGCTTTAGCAAGAACCAATGAGGTTCATTCTCATGTTACCAGCACGTTTGAGCTTCAGCAAGAACCAATGAGGTTCATTCATGTGTTACGCAGCACGTTTGAGCTTTAGCAAGAACCAATGAGGTTCATGCTTGTGTTACGCAGAATGTTTGAGCTTCCCCAAGAACCAATGAGCTTCATTATCATGTTATGCAGCACGTTTGAGCTTCAGCAAGAACCAATGAGGTTCATTCTCGTGTTACGCAGCACGTTGAGCTTCCTCAAGAACCAATGAGGTTCATTCTCGTGTTACGCAGCACGTTGAGCTTCCTCAAGAACCAATGAGGTTCATTCTCATTTTACGCAGCACGTTTGAGCTTCCTCAAGGACCAATGAGGTTCATTCTCATTTTACGCAGCACGTTTGAGCTTCCTCAAGAACCAATGAGGTTCATTCTTGTGTTACGCAGCACATTTGAGCTTCCTCAAGAACCAATGAGGTTCATTCTCGTGTTACGCAGCACGTTTGAGCTTCCTCAAGAACCAATGAAGTTCATTCTCATGTTACGCAGCACGTTTGAGCTTCAGCAAGAACCAATGAAGTTCATTCTCGTTTTACGCATCACCTTTGAGCTTCAGCAAAAACCAATGAAGTAAATTTTTGTGTTAAGCATCACGTTTGAGCTTCCTCAAGAACCAATGAGGTTCATTCTTGTGTTGCGCAGAACGTTTGAGCTTTAGCAAGAACCAATGAGGTTCATCCTCGTCTTATGCAGCACGTTTGAGCTTCCTCAAGAACCAATGAGGTTCATTCTCGTGTTACGCAGCACGTTTGAACTTCCTCAAGGACCAATGAGGTTCATTCTCGTGTTTTGCAGCACGTTTGAGCTTCGGCAAGAACCATTGAGGTTCATTCTCGTGTTATGCAGCACGTTTTAGCTTCAGCAAGAACCAATGAGGTTCATTCTTGTGTTACGCAGCACATTTGAGCTTCGGCAAGAACCAATGAGGTTCATTCTTGTGTTACGCAGCACATTTGAGCTTCGGCAAGAACCAATGAGGTTTATTTTCATGTTACGCAGCTTGTTTGAGATTCCTCAAGAACCAATGAGGTTCATTCTTGTGTTATGCAACACACTCGAGCTTCCTCAAGAACCAATGAGGTTCATTCTCATGTTATGCAGCACATTTCAGCAAGAACAAAATAAGATTCATTCTAAATGTAATCTGTTCATCATATAAAGAGGTCAAGTATCTTCAGAAAATTTGGACTAAACCACTCACACGTTATATATGGATTATTTACAATCTCTTAAGCATAAAATGTCTGTTAAATGAACTGATTTAACAAACAAACATGTTGTTGATACATGTTTTTAAATGGCATTCCAAGGTACTTCAAAGAAAACCATTGAACATTTTGGTTAAAAATCTAACTGGAGAGCTGGTCAGTACATTTACTTAATTACTGTACTTTACTTGAGTATTATTTTTTTCTTTTCTGGAAACTTATGACTTCACAACTTCACCACATTTGAAAGACAAATATCATACTTTTTACTCCACTACATTTCTATCAAGGTCCTCAAAGTTGAAAGTCGTTTCTGTAGCAGCTTCGAAAGGTTTGGGTTTGGGGTTTTTGCAGAAAACCTTTCAGGAATCACTCTTGTAGGGTCATGGGTTCGATGATTTCCCTGCATTATTTGAACTTTGATTTATAGTTTATAGCATAATGGTAGAAGACGGATGTCAAAATGCTACATTTGGCGAGTAATCACATTAAAGTTGATTATGTCTTAAGTGAAGGTAAACAGTTGGGAGAATATCAGATGTGTATCAGTGTATTGGAGCCGTGCATTCTGCCTTAAAGTGACAGTGCTTTAAAGAGCTTTGTAACTTTTATACAATTATTTAAATTAGTTGAAGTTAGTTGTACGCTAGTATGTCGAATGGAGAATCACTGACTTGCTTAAGCCATGATCAGGGACGTGCACAGGGGGGTTGCTCAGGTTGCCCGGGCAACTGCCCACATGCCCTTCTCGACTCACGTTGCCCTTCCGAGGTTGAAAAAAAAAAAAAAAATATCGTACAATGGATGCAGAATTTCACGTAGGCCTAGATACAAAAAAAATAAACATTTCGCAAAGCCTCATTCACTTCCATATTCGGGTACCCGTCCGAAAGTGAAAGTCAAGCAATTGCTTGGGCCCCGAGCTGGCCTGGGGCCCCAAGACAACGACAGGTTAAGAATAAAATGCAACAACATTTTATAATCTATTATTATAAACATTATTTAACCAGAAAGAGGCAGAGGAACATGATTTTTTTTCATAGCTTATCTTAATGTGCTAGTGTCGTAATATATGGTATATGGTAACAGTTTATGCAAATATGACATTATTTTTATAAGTTACCAATGGATCTTGAACAGTTACTTAATTCTGTGTGGCAATTTTTACTCTGTTGCATTTTGAAGTACAGTATCAGGAAAACCCACATGTTTTACTGGTACTGTTTATTAACTATTAAACAAGGTATTTTAGTCATCTGTTGGAACTTTATAATAACCATCCAGATAATGTTTATAGACAGTTTACAAACCAACTAGTAACACTTAACAAAGTGTTAGGAATATTTGGTCTGTCTATCTATGTAATGTTTATAGATGTTTTAAAAATAGTTTCTTAAAGTTTTACAAACATTTTTTAATCAATACCCGTTTATCTGTAGAAGGTTAGCCATGTCCATTTTGCTTGGGGCCCCCAAAATCCTTCTAACCGCCCTGGCTGAGCCTGCATGAGCGGCACTAGAAGGAGATTGTCGCGGTTGCCGGGTGAGACTTAACGTTGTCGGAAAGGTATAACAAACGGACGATCATCATTATCAAGTTTTATGAAATGAATTAAAACCTTCATAAATACACTTTTTATCTATCTGGACACGGAGCATAATAAACATGCAACTTGTTCATTATCATTACCTGTGAAACTGTTGATGGCAGTTAAATTAATATTGTCTTTTTTTATTAGACTATTGATATTGACTGGTTTGAGTTCTTTTATTGGTATAGGCAAGGGAAATGGCCTCAAATCAAACGCACCATAATGCAGGAAATCCCATCTACGAAATAAAATAAAAAATATTGGGGGAGAAACCCCCAGACTTAATTTACTTAATTATTTTTGAAAACAAATACTTCTGTACTTTTAATAGTAAAAAATCAGTTTTTACAACTTTCACTAGTAACAGACTAATATGTAACCAATAGTACTGTTACTTTTACGCAAGTAATGCAGTTGTGCACTTTGTCCACCTCTTCCTAACTGTAACTAAAACAAGTATTTTTAAATTTCTGGTTCTGCTTTTTAAATTGTTCGTATAGTATTGCAATGCGACTTCATGGGCGTCACCCATCCTTCATTCCTGCTCCCAGGGGGCAGCAGAGGAATGTGTGGCCCAGTTTTCACACCCAGGGACCAGTGATGGAGCCACAGGCGACGCTACATTCATTAAGAGTGTTCAATTTGCCCGTAACGGCTTTTCTCCGTCCCGGCCCCTCGGTTACGTCTCCTGCCCGGCTGCCTGTAGTCCCACAGCTCACTGTGCCTGTAATTAATCCATTCATCTCCCACAGCCTGGATCAATGAGCCCTGACACAGAGACAGTACAGACCCAAACACTGTCTGCACATACTGTAACATACCCTCAAAATCACCCTCATGGTTGTTTGCACGAACAAATAAAATATGTACATGTAAATAAACCAGCTTCTTATATCAAAATAACAAGCTACTTGTACATATAAATGTAATGACTGTATTGATTTGTGGCCTGGAGGCTGTTCATTAAGTTTTCAACGGTTCTCTGGTTTTTCGCCATTGGCGACATAAATATTCAGCTATTTGGAAATCTAGCCACAATATAATGTCTGAAAAATCTATTTCAATGCCCTGTACTCTTGTGAAAAATAGACTTTGTTGTAGAAAATGTCAAAGTGTTGATTATATCAGTGCCAAGTGCATTCTCAATTTGGTTTATCCCAAACATGTTATGATGACTATTCAGGGGTAAATGGCTATTAAAAAGAGTTTTGGCTGAAATCGATTTATATTCGATGATCCCATGACATAAAAAGTCTGTCTATATTCAAACAGTCTGGTATAAACACACACACACACACACACACACACACGCACACACACACGCACACACACACGCGGCTCCTGCCATGACCCGGCTACTCTAAATCCCTCTCTGCACACTGCAACCAGAGATCAATAAGTAATTTTTGGGGGGCTGATTAGTTTGCAGCGGTAAAGGAGAAGCCGCCAGCCTTTTTTCCCGAGGATATAATCATGCCCTAAAAAGCAGCCTTATCGCCAAGCATAATGACAGGAATCGGCTAATGCCATGATGCTATGATGCAAGATTTAGGGCAGATACAAATAAGGTGTGTTATTGAGAAAGCCACATATTCGTTTGGAGACATTTAGGGAGCATCATGCTTGCTAAACACCAATTGGCTACAGGCTCCCATCATTTGTCATAAACTATGTATTTTGTCTGTCCGTCTGTCCGTCCGTTTCTCGATCAAGCTGTGTCCGTCCGTCCGTCCATCCATCCATCCATCCATCCATCCATCCATCCATCCATCCATCCATCCATCCATCCATCCATCCATCCATCCATCCATCCATCCATCCATCCATCCATCCATCTATCTATCTATCTATCCATCCATCTATCTATCTATCTATCTATCTATCTATCTATCTATCTATCTATCTATCTATCTATCTATCTATCTATCTATCTATCTATCTATCTATCTATCTATCTATATCTACAGATGATACAACTATGGTATTAAGGGGAGGCACATTCAGATTCTAGAGAACATTTGATTGGACAAAATTATTGAGTTCAGGATGAGTCATAAATATCTGTGGTCACTTTTCCCTGAAGAAAAAGACTTAACATTTGAATGTGGATATCTTTAAAAAAGTAAATGTTTAGGAGTACAGTAGCATATAGATGACCTCAAACAGGCATGGAAAAACAGCTACAAAACACAAATTTTAATGTCAAAACTGCAAAAAAGAACAAAACTGCAGAGGGAGAAGAAAGAAGTCATTTACAAGTTGTTAGTCCCCAGTGAGGGAGGTAGTAAATTCTGGAGTCTGTTGCCCTCAGAAAGACTAATGACCATGCTGAAGATATGAGGGCAACATTAAGTAAATATATGACTCTCTTTAAACACGAATGGTGTTGCTACGGCAACAGCACCATACAGAACGGTGGACGGGGGGAAAATCTGGCTGCTCGCTGGGTGTGAAAGCATATGGATGCAGACATGTTTTTGAAAAATACTCATATGCGTCTTCCCGTGAGGTTTAAATTAGAGACTCAGATGATATTGTGGATGCTTCATCCTCAGGCAGCAAGATGCATGTGGGAGAAAGTGGGTGACATGGAGAAATTAAAGTCATACGCACCACATACACAAACCAACACTCACATATACTGTCAAAACGATAGCCTAGAAATCTAGACGCACCCTAGCGGCAGCAAATTTAATCTACCCGCAAGTGTCGTCTAGGAACTCTCAATACCCTTCTGAGCTGTATTCCCCTCACTCTGGACGGGCCAATCACATCGTGTATCGAGTCGGCGGGCGGGGCCATAATAACGACGGCCGAGTTGCGTTTGCGTGCTTCTAGTAAACACAGAAACTGGCGAACGGCAGCGGTCTTTCGAATCAGCTTTGACTGCGATTCTGGAAGCTTTCCTCTGAGAAAAGAACAAAGAGCGGCACTGAAGTCATTCTTAAAAAGGGAAGATGTGTTCGGAGTTTAGCCGACCGGATACAGCGAATGTTTAATCTATCAACGAGCTCCGTTTCACCTTCGTTGCTCTGGTTGGTGTAGCGCTATCCTATCGCGTGCAGAGGGAGTTTGAAAGACAACCGTTTATCCCGCCCCTCGGATTGAGCCCTGTCTATGGTGAGTTTCCAGACCAAACTTGATGTGGGTCTGGCTTGTCAGGCTATCAAAACGAGTATGTGGCTCTATTAAAGGGACATGTCACCCAAAACATTTAAATTTTGTCATCCTTTACTCACCCTAAATTTGTTCCAAACCTGTGTGAGTTTCTTTCTTGTGCTGAATACAGAAGAAGAAGGTGCTGAATACAGAAGAATATTGGTAACAAAACAGTTGATATGCCCCATTTATTTCTATACTATGGAAGTCAATCGGAACTGTCAACTGTTTCAAACATGCAATTGTTTGGTCAGCAACATTGTTAAAATATCTTACTTTATGTTCGATAGAAGAAAGAAAGTCATGCAGGCCTAAAACAACTTAAGGGTTAGTAAATTATGACAATTTTCATTTTGGGTGAACTATCCCTTTAAAAAAACAAACCAAAAAACAATAATTTCATTAAACTGGGAGAGTAGAGAAAAGGGTTATGTGGCCGTTTACACAACACCATTTTCAACTAAAACCAGAACATTTTGTATGCCTTTTGGCCATTAATTTACACAACAATATAAAACCGCAAACTTTTGAAAACTATACCGTTATCGTAAACTACAAACATGCAAACTTGTGAAACCGCTGACGTCATGTCATGTGGTGTTTCTTCACTACTGGCCTGGCATGAAATATACAGTATTTTTAGTCGTTTTCATGGATCTGTGTGGACGGGGATGGATGAAACTAGTGTCACCTGTACACAAAAAACAAAAAAACAAAAAAAACCGATTATGTTTTCTTGCAAGCGTAACCTTAGTTTGCAAAAACAATTGCAAAATCTAAAGAGCAAGTAACGTTGATGGTAAATTATAATACAGAAACTATTCATTAAAACAAGTTAAACTACTATGTTATGCTTATAATCCTATTCAAATTCTAATCTAATAATGCTTCTTATTTGACAGCGAGGTCCATAGATGCTTTCGAAGTCACGTCGCATGTCTTTGTGTGTGTACTTTTACATAATAGCCATCACAGCAGCTTGAACTCTCAAACTTGAGGGCAATATTCTCATAAATATACAGCACCCAGCGGTGTCATTATATGCACATATTTGTGCTTAACTTTGCAGAAAATTACAAAGGGTAATGTTCACAATACCACTTGTATCTAATGGGCCTCAACTTGGGACAATTTAGCACTAGAGAAGTTCAAATGTAGAGAGTTTGTCCTACTACAAGACTGAATGTGAAGTACAAAATACAAGCTTTCCGTTCCGACAGCTGAACAAAACCGCATTAAATAAAAGCATCATTCTTGTTTTACAATATTTGAAGAGGAGAGTTTTGCATGATATTCTGTGTCACCATTGGATTATTATGAGACCACAAGGCCTCACGTTTATTACCAACTCCTGAGGGTCATATACAGTTCCACCCTGTAAATTCTTATGGACAAGAGGGGAGTGGGAGCATCCTGAAGACCATGTGTGTATGTGTGTGTGTGTGTGTGTGTGTGTGTGTGTGTGTGTGTGTGTGTGTGTCACCATTATTTTCTCTCTCTTAGCCTAAGATTGATTAACAACCCAGCTATAAATGGTCAGTTGCACCAAAGCATGTGACAAAAATGAATTTCACCCCCTCTCCACTTCCACATTCACAAATACAACAAATCCCTCATTCTTCCCCGAAGCCCCGTGGAACATGTGGCAGTGAAAACTTCAGCCCGTCCATCAATAACAGCCCTGTAGTGCAGACAGGAATATGAACATTGTGGAGAATTTTTTTTCTTCGAAGAGATGAGATGATACATGCTCTTGAAAGACTGTAAAATTCATCAGCAGAGGAGCTCCCTCTACTGGAGGATGTACAGTACTGATATCCACATATAACTAGGTCATATTTGCTTTGCACAAATAGCAGATTACTCTAACAAAATGTTTGTTTTAGCAAAACAAAGCAGCTACCTGAAGAAAACAGTTTCAAGATTCTAGTGTCTGTCATATCCTTCCCACCAACATACATAGGCAAAATAAAAATACTTATTTGAAAAATAAAATACTACGCAATACATGGTTTTATTATTTGCTCAACATTAGGGCTGGGACAACGCGTCGACGTCATCGATGACGTCGACGCAAAAAATACGTCGACGCAAAATATGCGCGTCGATTCGTCAGACTCAAAATAAAGATGGCGGCGCCGGAGAGTAGTAGCAACCATAGATGTACATAATAAAGTATATTATGTAATTAAGTATATTATTTATTATGTATATCTATGGTAGCAACACGAGTGGCTCCTCAGACTTTCAGAAGTGCAAGGCTTGCGGGTTGGCCACAGTCTATGGGGTTGGCGCGCGGTGCGCACGGAGCATAACAGGCATGCGCGCACGCGTTTTGTTGTCACGGCTACATAAACAAATTTCTGCACACAGGAAGACAGATGTTTTGGTAATATTTGATGTATCACATATTTTGTATTAATCACAAAAACAAACGTTTGCATCAAGTGAAAGCATCGGACACATTGACGTTACCTACATAATAAGCTGTTTTAAATTTAAAATGTTCAATGTCTAATCGCGCTGATGTGACCGAGGGTATCCATCCTCTCAGTGAGCAGTTTCATCCCAGGACTATTCCGGTTTTAAACGGAATATTGGCGCCCGTAATGCACTCTACATGTAACTTTTTTCACTGTCATGCCGCGGATGCGCGTGGCGTTTCTGTTGCGGATCAGCCACGGGGCTGCGTGGCGTTTTCTCTGCCTCTGCACACTAGAAGCGTGTCTGACGCGGCGCTGCTGCTGCTATTGATGCGGAGGGAAGCCCTAGTCCTAATGTTAAACATAAATAGCCTACTGATACAGCAAAGAAAACGTCGGGAGTAGCCACATATCTATGGTATTGACGGCAAAATAGGCTACAGAATATTTCGTTCTGTATTGACAGTTGCAATATTTCAAAATCGATAATTGACGTTTTTTATTATTACAATTAGGCCTATATATTTGCATTTATGTAAACCTACAGACTTTCAAACATGAAATTGTAATTTAATAATATGTATTCGTGTCAAAATGATATAAACATCTTTTCCTATTCTATTTTGCCCGGAGACGCTCCCAACACACGTGAAAAATAGGCGCTCTTCTATTTCCAGCATGCACGCGTTTTCCGCGCGTCACAGTCAGTGTGCAAACTCCAACCTGTTAACATGTGAGCCGAAACAAAAACGGACACGCCACGCAGCCGAGACGCTCACGCTTGCAGTGTGTCCCCGGATTTGATTAACCAACTTGTTGATATTTAATCGATGGGCATAGCCTGTAGGCTGAGTTGCATACATAGAAAAATCGTATAATATGTTTCTTTGTTGTAGGTTATACTTATTTATTTGTGTGTGTGTGTGTGTGTGTGTGTGTGTGTGTGTGTGTGTGTGTGTGTGTGTGTGTGTAGCCTACTTTATGTTTTCAAGGTTTTATTGAATGCATTGCTCTTGTATAGTCTTACTTTGGAATTTTAAGAGCAATAAACATATATTGCAATGTTAAGGAATTCGTTTTTTCATTCAGATAATTAAATCAACATGCATAAATTGCTATTAGGCAATTAATGGGGAGATAATCGGTAATCGAATCGAATCGTAACCGAATCGGACAGGAAAAATTAATCGTTAGATTAATCGATGCATCGAAAAAATAATCGCTAGATTAATCGTTTAGAAAATAATCGTTTATCCCAGCCCTACTCAACATATTTCTTTTCTACTTCTGTTAATCTAGTTTGGATTTTTTAAGCGATACAAAATAAGGATTCGGCAGGAAGTACCAAACTAACTTAACAGAAGAGATAACATAAAGGGAGATAGATTTTCTAGCTGTCATCTCTAGTTTATTTCCTCACTTGCACTATCTTTCTGAAACAGACACATGCATTCATTCATATTTCATGTTGTTTCAGCAGTATTTTGCATTATTCCTTCACACATATTTAGTCATCTGTGAATGATGTACAAGCATCTTCCATTTCCATGATGAAGAGAATAAAGGTGCGGAGAGAATGAACTCAATTAATCAAACAACAGCTGTATCTGCCTGCCTTTTGACTCTGCAGTGTCATTTTTGAGCGCTTTCCTCTGATAGCTGTGTAGAGCTTCACAAGGGGTCGGTAAGGTTAACAGGAAGTGACACGCTTTTCTTCGCTGCTGTTTCATCAGCTTAGTCATATCTGCATGCAGAGCACGATCCCAGTCACTCCACAGAAGTGGCTCAACAGCATTCATTAGGACAACAAATTAACCCCCCCCCCCCCCCCCACACACACACACACACGCGCGAACACGTTCGTTTTTTGTGACATATGGGGACATTCCATAGGCGTAATGGTTTTATACTGTACAAACCGTATTTTCTATCGCCTTACACTGCCCCTGCCCCTAAACCTACCCATCACAGGAAACATTCTGCATTTTTACGTTCTCAAAAAAAAAAAAAAAAAACTCATCCTGTATGATTTATAAGCATTTTGAAAAGTGGGGACATGGGTAATGTCCTCATAATTCACCCTCTCCTTGTAATACCTGTCATACCCATGTCATTTTACACATTTGTGTCCTCATATGTCACAACCTCGCCCCCCCCCCCCCCCCCCCCAACACACACACACACACACACACACATACGCACACGTATTACTCCAACATATCAGTCAAAACAACTATTTGACTACATCTATAGCAACCACTTCCCTTGTTGTTGTGAATTGCACTGAACTAACTTTTGGTCTCCAAACATTGCGACCAATGGTTACTATAGTGTTTTGGACAGACAGATGGATGAAAAGATGGATGAGATTAGACAGACAGACAGACAGACAGACAGACAGACAGACAGACAGACAGACAAGATAGATAGATAATTATGACTCATCCTGAACTCAATAATTTTGTCCAATCAAATGCTCTCTAGAATCTGAATGTGCCTCCCCTTAATACCATAGTTGTATCATCTGTAGAGATAGATAGATAGATAGATAGATAGATAGATAGATAGATAGATAGATAGATAGATAGATAGATAGATAGATAGATAGATAGATAGATAGATAGATAGATAGATAGATAGATAGATAGATAGATAGATAGATAGATAGATAGATAGATAGATAGATAGATAGATAGATAGACAGACAGATCAAATTATCAATCCTGAGATTTTTATTGGTCGGTTTGTGAGTAAGCCAGGTAATGTTAAGAAAAGATAAAGATGAAAACTGGGCCATCTTCACTCTATCCTGTCTCTGCCCGGACCGTTTTTATAAGCAGCGGGCCAATTGCAGTCATTAGACAGTAACCCGGCCCATAAAGCGCGCTCAGAGAGGACTCATCGAGGGGTAAAATGACAGAACTACATTTCCACGCCTCTGGTTTAAAGAGGGGATTTCAAAGAGCCATTACAGAGAAATGAAATGAGCGTCTTGGGTCCATCCCTCTGAGATCAGCCCCTCTTTTTCTCCTCCATCTGTGTAGACGAATCATCTTTTCCATTCCTTCGCTCACACGTTCTGTCACTCACACCGCAGACTCCATCAAGGGAGATCGCTGTGACAAACAGGATTTCTCAATCCATAATCCACTATTCTCACAGCCAATTAGCAGGGTTAATTAGTTGAGTGAGTGCCAAGTGCCACCAAAGTGGGCGAGATGCTCCGTGTGGCAGAGCTCTGGTGAACTATTGATCATTTTTCCCCAACAAGTTAATTTAAAGTGTATATGCATGTGTTGGTCTTTCACTGTGTGGTGTCCATAGAAAAAATAAAATAAAATAAAAAATAGAAAAATTCCCACTTTTAACCTATTCTAAAGTCATCTACACAAATTGGAATGTGATATATCACGGGTAGTAGTGAAGTATCTGCAAATCATTTCAAATACAGATTCATTAGCTAAGCTTTTATAAACCACTGAATTGACCCTTTGCAGCTATAACAGCTTCGACTCTTCCAGGATGGCTTTTCAAAAGGCTTAGGAGTATGTTTATGGGAATTTTTGACCATTCTTCCAGAAACACATTTGTGAGGTCAGGCACTGATGTTGGACGAGAAGGCCTGGCTCGCAGTGTCCGCTCAAATTCATCCCAAAGGTGTTCTACTGGGTTGAGGTCAGGACTCTGTGAAGGCAAGACAAATTCCACCATACCAAACTCACTCATCCATGTCTTTATGGACCTTTTGGAACATAAAGTGGTCATTCCCAAACTGTTCACACAAAGTTGGAAGAATTAAATTGTCCAAAATGTCTTGCTATGCTGAAGCATTAAGAGTTCCTTTCATTGGAAATAAGGGGCCAAACCCAACTCCTGAAAAACAACCCCACACCACAATCCCATCTCCACTAAACTTTACACTTGGCACAATACAGTCAGGCCACTACTGTTCTCCTGGCAACCGCCAAACTCAGATTCGTCCATCGGATTATCAGAAAGAGAAGTGTGATTGGTCACTCTAGAGAACATGTCTCTACTGCTCTAGAGTCCAGTGGTGGCATGCTTTACACCACTGCATCCACCTTTGCATTGTACTTGGTAATTTAAGGCTTATAAATTATATTGGAATATTTAGCAATGAGAAAATATCATGAATGGACTTATTGCACAGGTGGCAACCTATCACTGTACGACGCTTGAATTCACCGAGCTCCTGAGAGCAACCCATTCTTTAAATGTTTGTAGAAGCGTCTGTAAGTCGAGGTGCTTGATGTTATACACCTCTGGCCATGAAATTCATTGGAACACCTGAATTCAATGATTTGGAGGGGTGCCACAATACTTTTGGTAATATAGTATATTATATTATATATGTAATTATTTTAATAATTTAACATAACAATATGAAAATGCCAGAACATGAAAGGCATCCTAGGAGATATGATTGCAAAAGTTCAAATCTGATCATGTTAGAGGCGTGTTTGCACAAAGGAAGGGATATAAGTGCTCTTTGTCTGTGCAATATATGGGAACAGAGCAGGATCTTATAATTATAGAGCAGGGTTCGGCCTTTGATGGACAGGTGTAATCCCAGTGTGCATTCGGCCGCGAGCAGTGGCCACTGAGTCCTCCTCTATCCTATCTTGCCTTGCCCTTTGCGTTGTGCAGGCTAAATGGCAGCTATAAACATGGCAAGCCATCAAAACAATGACAAAGCAACTGACAAATGCAGACCTCTCTCTGTGTAATGTGCTGCGCCAGAGAGGCAAGATAATCAAAACATCACATCTTTGTGTGTGTGTGTGTGTGTGTGTGTGTGTGTGTGTGTGTGTGTGTGTGTGTGTGTGTGTGTGTGTGTGTGTGTGTGTGTGTGTGTGTGTGTGTGTGTGTGTGTGTGTGTGTGTGTGTGTGTGTGTGTGTGTGTGTGTGTTGCAAAAGTGTTTAGGGTGGTTTAGTGTTTGCAATGCAGTTGAAAAGGTTTTCGCATGAATTTTAACACAATGCTATTCTGTTGATAAAGTGTTCTGACTGATTTTAATGTGCTGTTATACGTTACAAAATTGTTCAGGGGTGCATTTCCCAAATGCATCGTTAGCCAACAATGATTGCAAGTTCAGCTGTGTTGGTAACGACAAAACCCGCTTTGAGAAATGCACTGCTGGGGAGTTCAGCGTGCTGCTATGCAGTAGCTAATGTTTTCTGTTTAGTTTTAGCATTCTACTATTCAGTTGTAAAAGCGCCGTAGGGTTTTAGACTGGCTTTTGAAGGAGTTGCTCCCGCTGCTTAGACAACTGCTTAATGCTGCGTACAGGCCATGTCGTAATTACAGTAACAATTCTGAACTGTAAAAAGACTTCACATGCTTAATTATAAAGTGTAAACTTCTGAGAGCTGTACCATGTGTTCGTCTTGAAGTGGCGCTATGCAGCCCGATGGCATCAAAGTACTCCAAGAACGATTCCAGCTTAATGTACAGAACTTGTGACATGCAGTGAACACAGCATAACTAACATGGTACAATGTATCACTGAAGAAATCAAATAGCTAGTCACGACTGTTTCTCTAAACCGGTTTTTCATAAATTTGCCGTTCAACCACATTAGTTTAATATGTCAGGCAGATGGAGTAACACTTTCTTATAATTAATCTGTATGCAATTGAATTAAACCTTTGACGTGTACGATCACACCGGTGCATCATAGAGAATATATATATATATATATATATATATATATATATATATATATATATATATATATATATATATATATATATATATATATATATATATAAATTAACTCGTTATATTCATATCAGATACACATTGTGTAGGTATCAGGAGCCTCATTTATAATCTACTTTCTGTAGATTTCATCCTCAAAGTGTGTGTACGCTCAAAAGTCTGATTTTGCTAGATTTCTACTGCTTGTATATGTTCAGAAAGGCTTCCAGGGTTGTGGGATTACAAACAAACACCAGTTTGTAATATATTTTTTCTTTTAAGAATTTTAAGGTTAAAAAGTAGTAACTGTAGGGAGATTATAAATATTTGACTGCCATTGTGAGAATAACATGTAAATATATAATCAATAAAAAATTATTTTATTATTTTTTTATAAACTGTATTATAGAAACACCAGGGCCACTGCCACCCAAGATGGAATTTCAAATATTAAACAATTAATAAAAAGTAACTGTAGTATGATTACAAGCATTTTTTTCAAAACAAAATGACCTCTGGTGTATTAGCTAACTATAAAATGTATTATATTCTTCTCTCACTTCACCGGCTACTTCCTTGTATTTCTGGAGAAGTGGATGAATTGATCGAACAGATCGTATATCTGCAGTGCACACTTGTCCAAACTGCAGTTAAGCTGCACAACAGAAGCTCTTACTGTATTCATGTTGATGTCGTGTTTGCTGTTAGCTGTGGTGAAAGCATTTTGTGAGAGAAATAACGTTGCAAATTTCACTTGTGTTTATTCAGAGCTCTCAGATACAAACAAAAATAAACTTGCACTCACAGCGTTCTCAACAACTCAGTACAGTAACAGTTTCTCAGCAATCTTTACCCTGCTCTCCATCTCTCTCTCTCTCTGGCTGCCAGTGCTTGCAGGCTGACCTCTCTAGACCACGCCCTCTCCTCCGCACAACCTATACTCATTTCAAATGCAAAGATGCCAGCCAATCACAACAGTGGGCGTTTTCACTGAAGTCTCAAAGCAGACACGCCCCTTGAAACAGAGCATTCAAGACAGAGGGCTAATTTCAGTATAAAACATGCCTTTTATTTCTAAATTATGAAGAAAAAATATATGTAAAAACCATACTAACAATATAAGTATACCTCAGGAAACATTATAAAATAAAAATAAAAAATCCACTCCATGGGACCTTTAAACTTACACGTGAAAGGGTTAATGCTAGATGTTTTTGCTATAAATTTCAGACACAGCATCTGAGGATTAATTCTATTTTTACTCAGTTGTTTGACTTTTTTTTCTAGATTCGCTCATGGGCTCCTTACGTACTAGAGCACATACACACAAGCACTCTCTTCAAAAGTGGCGCTTTAAATCTCTTAACAAACTAAAAGACGCTAATTTAATTCGTATATATTCTAAAGGAAAGATACAGATTGTAGTGAATGTCAGCTTGCTTATTTTACTCAAGGTAAGGAGTAATTATGACCACATGTCATGCAAACAAAAAACTCAGCTTTTTTACAGAGCTGATTTTCCAAACACTCAACTTTGCGAGGCTGCTTGCGAATGTTTGCTGGAAGTATAGTTTTAGGAAACACCGACTCATTGAACTATGCGGATAATGACGGAACTGTCAACCATAGTTGTTCAAAGTTGCTTTTGGGAAATGCACCCCTGTGTAGTTTAGTGTGTTGCAGTAGCTTATGTTTTCTGATTAGTTTCATCATTCTGCTATTCTGTTGCTTAAGCATCCAGTCTGGTTTTGGTCAGGTTTTTACTGTATTGCTGTGTGGCTGAAAAAGTATTAGGGGTGGTCTTAACATCCCACTAGCACAAACAGTGCATTTAGAAGTTTAATACTTAGCATTAGTTCAAATCATTAAATGCTAAATATGAGCAAAGAGCAAAACTATTAAATTATTCTCCTCCTATCCGGGTATTCCTGCAGACGTAGACACAAACTTCCTGCGAAAGGTCCCTTCTGCCTCCATTCCAGAGGTATTACATTTCTGCTCATCTAATCTCTGTCACGCACAATAAGACCCACAGCAGATAGGGGCTACATTTCTCGCTGCTCCCATTCACGCCGGTCCCTTATCTGGCCGCAAACACATTTCAGCAGTAAGTAGACCTGGCCTGCTGATTCCGGGCTTCTGTTGGCTTTAGCCGAGCTTAGACGATCCGACATCTTCCGAGTTTCCACTACCCCTAACACACACGCAAACCACACACAGACACAAAAAGAGTATTTACCCAAGGCTGTGTCAGGAGTTATTAAACTTTAATCTGGGTAAGAAGAGCATATTCCTGCAATGAATTATAGATGACACAGGTTACAGTCCCTGCGTGACCCCTGCTTTCCCCCACAAAGATCAAATGCGGCAGGTTTTTTAATAAACTGTATTATAAGCCGAGCACCAGGGCCACTGCCATCCAAAATGGAATTTCAAATAATAGAAAAAGAATTTGGGGTCCTGAGATGGAGAGACTATAAGCCTAAAGTAAATTATGGTTGCCGGTGTCTGGGTATTAATACCTGTCTGTGTGTGTGAGTGTTTGACCATATTTACTGGATTGCCCGAGTTTCAGTTGCACATTATTTCTTGAGTGTTGAAGATGATACGGTCCACATCTGGTCACTATATGTGTGTAAGCGTATTTGTACTAGTGTATCAGGATAAAAATCTGATATTTTGTGGTCCTGGCTGGATCCCATCTGCTCTATGGCATCTAAGCCAGAGTCTCAAGCTGCCATTACTATTAGTCCGGCATTTAACGCCCACTTGGGCCTCTGTTGTAGTTCATTAACAGATCTGTCCCTTTCCATCCTAAAACCCCCAGACATATTGCTCAGCTGAGACTGAAAGGGCGAGACAAACATACGGTACTTTTATTCCTCATTAAAAATCTAATCTTATAAATAACAACAAAATACAAACTGGTCGATTAATTTCAGGCTGTGTACTCTGGTTAATAACTTCCTCAAAACATTAACATTTAATCATTTAGCAGACGCTTTCATCCGAAACTACTTACAAATGAGAAAAAGATAGGAGCCAAAAAATATCAGCAATGCAGCAATACCCAGTTTCACGAGTAAACCGGAATAGTACAAACTAGAAAAGTAGAAAAAAAGAAGAAATTGATTTTTAATGGTTTATCAATAAGAAAATGAATGAATAAAATAACTGAAATATGATCATGCATGGCATGTGGGGTGACAATTCAGAAAATACTGCCCCTTATTTACGCATCTGAAATACTTGATTATGATTGGTCAATTCTGGAATTAATCAATCAAGCAGTCCCTCATTCATTTATATGTATCCGTTGTCCTACTGCATCACTGTGTCTCTTACTTTTCATATAGCAATACAATATAGTCTTCCAACTCAAAACGGTTAACACCTGTAGTAAAACAAGCCTTTGAGACCTTTATTTTAAATTGCAGCATAAACCTTTTGATACACTGATAGAAACTCAAGCAATAAAATTAACCTTTCAGTTGGAAGAACAAGGAACCAACACGGAATGCAAGAGAACTGTAGAGGAAGAGCTGGTACTTTGAAACTACATCATATTAATATTTCATGTCCACATACAAGCAAGCATGTATTACGTAAGCGGGAATAATGTGCAATCAGCCAGTCATTATTGCAAACATAAATAGCCCCCTGTGCACAAAGTGCCATTTAGCAACTGCTAAAAAAGTCTGTTTCATGAAGAGTGTTGTAGATTTCCAAACCATTAAAACGGCTTATTCTCATATTCTCTATGCCTCACAGTGATAGGGTGACCATGTTTTAATTACCAAAAACCAGGACATTCGGCCCGGAAATTAGATACTCAAATGATACTTGAAGTTTACTCAAAGATTCCTATTCCTTATTAAGTTCAATACATTTAAACTATGCCCCCTCTGTATGGATAGAAAAGTATTTTATTATAAAATACTATCTATAACCAAAATGTCTATGTTCTGGGAAAACAGGGCTTTGGTCACAGTGATGTCATCTTCCCTACAGTCGTTCTCGCCGGTGGGAACAATCCATCGCAAATATAAGCCATGTGAAAAATGATCACCAGTGGCTCTCGAATGCGTTCCACATTTAGGTGTTTTTTTTCCAGCAGGTTTGGAAGAATAGACTTTCACAAAATCTACTGCAAATTGCTCTTTGATGAGAATGTCAGTTGGCCTGAGCAATGGCATGATGCTCGACCCCGCAGTCCGGCACACGGCCATTAAAAGGCCAGGAAACAGAGACATAGGGAGAAGTGTGACGCCGTAAGTCTTCATGACGCTAACTAGGCACAGGTCACCGTGTGCTGTTAAAAGAGTCGCATTCCTCTTCCTGTTTAGGATGAGGAATGACATGAGGGGAATGTAGTTCACTTTTGTGGGATTTCAGATTCTTGGATGGAAATTGGGCAAGAAAATGTGCAGACTAGCCAAAGTGATTCATTAAACAACCAAATTGGGTCTTGTATGCCTGCTGGAAGTCTAGGCTACATCTACACTTATCCTAATACATTTAAAAATGCATAATTTTCTCTACATTTTGGCCCACAATGAGACATGACCCAGACATGCTTCTCATTCCTGTGCTGTGTTTGAAATCGCTCCCTATACCCTCATTCACTATTCCCTTCATTAGTCCACTAGAGGAGTGAATGAAAACGAGTGAGTGAATTCAGACACTGAGTGTGCCGGAAGAGCTGCCGCTTTTGTATAGTTTCTGTTTACTGTTTTTAGGTGCATAGGTGCACTATGTAAAAAAAAAAAAGAAAGTAAAATACCCCCAAACCACCAGGCCAGTGTTGTATATGTTGTTCAACTGAGTACTTTCAATATCCCAGATATTTCCAACTATTTGTAAATTGCTATTTTAACCAATGAGCCTGGACGTCTGAGGGAGTCGCCAGTCAAATGCGTCATATCTGCGTTACTCTTAGCGTCCGGTTTTATTTGGCAGAAACGCTTTACTCTTGTGAACACAGTGTGAACAAGACTCACAGCAGCTGCTGAGCGAACGCACAGAGTAACATCATAACTTCATTTTAAACACAGTCAACTGTATCTAATATCATAAACAGAGCTGCCTTATACTTCATACTCATGACCGGAAAAGCGGACATGTCGCAGATGGCATAATAAAAATCTTGCTGCTTGTGAAATTTGTGTTGTGTTCATCCTATTAACAATTGTTTATTAACAATCGTATTGCCTCCAGCCGATGGGCTTTCGTTTTGGTTGCCCGTCTGGAAAACACATAAGTTAGCCCTTGGACATTGGGACTATCACATATAAAAACATATTTTACTCATATAAGTGTGTTGCTTCATTCATTCACATAGTCTCATCCTGTCTACAAATTCAGTGTCTTGTTTACAAACGAATCCTCTGTGAAATGAAGGAACAAACATGCAATGTCTTCCCCACATGAGCTGGATCTTCGTTAATAATAAAAAGTTCATCCACACATTCCTAATATTAGAATCCGAAGGAAGCTCATGCAGCGACTGTGTTCTTCCACAACCACGTACAGCGCAATCTCATGTTTAATGCTTGGTAGCACAATCCGTTTAGATCCATGAGTCGGTGGGTGGGACTTCTTTTTCTGCTGAGACACAGTTTCAGCACACACTGATGTCAGGGGTTGGCATATTCAACCCCTTTGTTGAAGATTGTGCGTTTTCTGGGCCTGGTGTCATTAAAAGCTTTGTGCAGCTCTGAAACTTACAAGATATTCTTATATTACAATACATTTTTAAATATCAAAGGCGGAATGAAAAGTTGATTTCTCAATTCATGACCACTTTAAAGGTGCACTATGTAGTATTTTTGCAGTAAAATATCCAAAAACCACTAGGCCGGTGTTATATATTTTGTTCAGTTGAGTACCTACAATATCCCAGATGTTTCCAACTATTTGTAAATTGTGAGAAAATTGCTATTTTTTGCAGGGAAGTTTCAGCATTGCGTTTGAGGGAGTCGCCTGTCAATTGCGTCATATCTGCGCTACCCTCGGTTTCAGCTTTTATTTGGCAGGAGCGCTTTACTCTTATCAGTGTGAACAAGTGAACGCACGGAGTAACGTCATAACTTCATTTTAAACACACTTTAATGTATCTAATATGATAAACAGAGCTGCATTACCTCAAAATCATAACCGGAAGAGCGGATCAGTGCAGCCGCCCGGCGACTGTCCCGTCCCGTCATAATAAAAGTCCCTGTATTCGCGAGGCGGGTATTTGTTTAACAATCGCTCCAGCAGCCGTGCTCAGCTCCACAACACTCGGTCCTGCTCTGCTTTAGACTACAGTAACGTTAATAACCGCATGCATGAACGTGATTTCTGCCCGAGTCCTATTTTCCACCGGCTGTGAGGTGAAGACCACATCTCCCAAGATACTGCGCTCACACTTTGCGTCATCAAACTACGCATTTGTTTTGAATAGGCGCCCTCCAGTGGACAGAAAGTTGCATAGTGCACCTTTAAGCATTTTTTATAATTTTCACAAAATGCATATGGCCCCCAGATTATTTAGTTTTATGAATATCTGAACATGGAATATATCAGAATACAGAACAGATCCTTCGCTTATTCTAGCTTCATTCATTTTTTAATCAACACTTGAATGAGTTTAATTAAAAAAAGTCCCATTAAAAAAAAAAAAAATCTGAGCAAATCACGTTTTGTCAAAGACTTCATCCAGATGGGATTTAGAATGATTATCAAAACATAGATCAACACCATCAACACCCTCCAAAGCTTGACAGTCCTATAGCTCGACCTGTGTCGACATCTCGGTCAGTAACGTTTGGCAGTTTTGATTTATGCTGTTTAATGTTAATGGCCGCATTATTTTAGATATACATCTGCTTACATATTCTATCGCTTGTTTCTGTTTCTTCTTCACCTGGGTTTTGATCAAAAGTGTCAGTACTCTTTCATAAGATGCGTATAGCTCCCCCCACCATTTAATATTGAAAACACAGAAAAGCCAAACATTTTGTGTCAATTGCGGGAAAGCGTTGCCTCACAAATTACGGAATTTTCCATCAATGGCTGGAAAAATTTTATTTAATGAAAAGGAATAGGCCTGCATTTGCCTTTCTCTGACCTGAAACAAGTGATTATATAGCTCTTTTGAATCAGAAATCTTGCTTCAGCACAACACCGCGAGAAGCTTTCTGAAACCTACTTCAACAATTCACCTTGTATAAGACTACCTGTGGAAATTCAATCAAGCCTTTCCCAGGAAACAAAATACCAATTGTTTTTACAAATATGTATTGTGAAACAGCATGATAACTTGGATTAGCATGATCGAGCCAAAACAATGTGGAAGACAGAAATTACACAGCAAGAGATGGATTGTTGTGATGTGGTGCGCCAGGCGTGAACATGCGTGCGTGACCTGAGGTTAGGCTAACGCAGGTGATCAGATTAGCAAAGCTAGCGCTGTAGCATGCACGCCCAGCGAGAGATTGCCTGACTACAGTCATTATCTAAAGTACGTATTTCAGTACAAACCCAGCATGCTGCTTGCACAGCGGATGGTGTAATCTGCCTCTCACTATTTAGATCAAACAAAACAGGCCATTTACAGAGTTTCATGCAAGGCAGTAAGGGGGAAAAAGCACATACAGAATATTGAAATTCAATAGATGTCAGGCTGAATGTGGCCCTACTAGAATATTTTGTGACCTTGGAATAGCATTGCAATGCAGTCAGATTTTTTTTATAAGAAAGAAATGCTATACTTTTATTCATCAAGGATACATTAAACTGATCAAAAGGCAGTCAATACATTTATAATGTTACTTTTGAACTGTATATAGGCTAATGTTTTTATTTTTTATTTTTTATAAACCATAGGCTAGATAGTGGTTGAAATCCTTCATGTAACATTAGTGATGATATAAAGTGCTTTTATATAGATGTGTGTGCGTGTGCATGCGTGCGTGCGTGCGTGTGTGCATGTGTGTGTGTTAGAATACTATAAAAAATACTATTACTTCTGTTGCATAAAGGATTTCAATTATGGTTTATGTAAAACCCATTTTCATACCAATGAATATTGTATTTACCAAAATCTATTACGCTCCATTAACAATGCCGATATTTAATTTTATGATTGCTCTTAGGATGTACTGTTTTGCATATTATTGAATTAAGAATATAATGATAAAATAAGTATATGTGTTTTTGACCCATAGAAAGTTCTCTGTACACAAGCCAACCATTGATGAAACATGGCATCACTCAGTTGTTGCAGCTTTTATTTTCTAGTTAGCCTCTTGAAATGGGCTCCAAAAATAGAATCTAACTATAACCGAATAATAGAAAGTTATCCGCCCAGGCAGTCCATAGTAGTAGTACAGGCCATTTGCTTTGATTCTGACATCACTTTGAAACCGGGCCTGGGTCTCAGGAACAGAGAAGGTCCTGACCCAAAGTCTTGCACAGTAAAGCCAACACAACCAGAGCGGCAGTAATTGGTTCAGATGGAAGACCCGTGAGTATATGAAAGACTATGATCTACGGGGTCAGTCTATACCTCTCCCAACAGCCCCTTCTGAAGAACATCCACCCCTCGTGACGAGTCATTATGGGAACTCGTCCGGCCCAAGCAACCATGACCTCCTTCCTGTTCAATTCATCACACCGGTCAGCAAGTCATTACAGTAACCACTCCTCCAAAGCCAGGATGGATCGCACAAGGATTAGCTGTGGCTAACATAAGAAGCAGGCCCAAAATTGTTAAGCTAACCCATTCCTTTGATTTCATGAGCATTCAAGACACAGAGCGTCCAAACAGCGAGTTCAGGGAGGGAAAAATTGAAAGATGCAGTGGGCAACACATTAATTTCACGTCACATTAGCAGACAGGAGAGAGTCGTTTATCAAAACAGCCGTATGAAAGATAGCACGAGATACGTCGCTTCGTTTACAGCACGAGGATTGACGTACAGCGCTGTTAGTGTTGGTTTAAGAGCAAAAACCGAAACACTGTGGGCTAAGCTATAATTCTTAACGGCATTTGCATACTGAACGCTTGACAGAAACAAACTATCTTTCTCCACAGAGAGAGAAATTACGGCTGCTCTGTGAATTAGAAGCGGGCACAGCTAACCATTGACAAGGCTGTCCACGTCTCTGCGGCGTTTGGATTTATTACCGCGCGGCAGACCACATCATAACTGATGCTTTCAATTCGCAAAGAGTCACTAAGGAATTTACAAGGTGGGGAATGCTAATAGGATGAAAGCTGGATCTGGAGATGGATCGTCAGGAATCTGAAACAAATCTAATAACAATTTAACTAGAAAATGAGTTCACCAAATCTGCTGCTTTCAGCAGAAACGAGGAACGGCAGGACAGTGGGGAAGATTGTCCTAACAGTGCTGTACTGCTGAAGGAAGGTAACCCAAACCTGTCAGGTGGTGGTGTTTTTGTTTTGCTTTAGTTTTAGTTTTAGCTGTTTTTTGTTTTGTTTGTTTCAAACCAAAAAAAAAAAAAAAGACATCCACACACACACACGTTTGTTTTTGTGACATATGGGGAAATTCCATAGGCATAATGGTTTTATACTGTACAAACCGTATTTTCTATCCCCTTACACTGCCCCTACCCCTAAACCTACCCATCACAGGAAACATTCTGCATTTTTACTTTCTCAACAAAAAAAAAAAAAAAAAAAAAAAAAAACTCATCCTGTATGATTTATAAGCATTTTGAAAAGTGGGGACATGGGTAATGTCCTCATATTTCACCCTCTCCTTGTAATACCTGTCATACCCATGTCATTATACACATTTGTGTCCTCATATGTCACAAAAACATGCCCCCCCCCCACACACACACACACAAAGTCACTATGAAACATGTTACATTAAGATTTTGATATTATTATTATTAATACATAATACTTTAATACATAGGCCTACAAACATACATGCATACATGCATACATGCATTCATTCATTCATTCATTCATTCATTCATTCATTCATTCATTCATTCATTCATTCATTCATTCATTCATTCATTCATTCATTCATTCATTCATTCATTCATTCACTTGTTGTTTCAAACCTGTTTGCCATTTTGCCAAAAATAGAGAGAGATATTAAGTAGATTACATGATATGCTTATTTTTTTTACTCATAAATCATTTCTGCTGACTGCCCAGGATGTGGCCAGTCAATAAATCTTTGATCAGAAAGCAATAACACAGCATATAGTGGGGTATACACACACATACACACACACACACACACACACACGTGAACACACACACACGTGAACACACACACGTGAACACACACACACACACACACACACACACACACACACACACACACACACACACACACACACACACACACACACACACACACACACACACACACACACACACACACACACACACACACACACACACACACACACATTTATATATGCAAGCTGCAATGATCTTAGCCTGTGGGAACATCACACTAGCCCCTGGTGCATTGCTTAGCCACATTACCAAAAACACAGCCAGCCTCAAATGTCATTATGCCCTCATTACAAGCAAAGGCCTTGGCCTGCATCTTAAATTGTTCATTTAGCCGATATTCCCAGCCAAAGATTAGACCCCAATATCAGCGGCAGCCCTCCTGGAGATGTGGGGGCAGGGTGAATTGACCCTTAGTATTGGCAACCAATGGTGGCTAAATTAAACAGAAGCAAAAAAGAGCAGGGATCACATGCTACCCCCAGCATCAAGACAATCTGAGCGTGCAGGGAGCTGGTTTGAGCTAATAGCGGCATAAGCATTCAGGAATGACCACAGATCAGAGGAGAAAATGTGTCTTACCTTAATGATGGCGCGTCACAGGAGGAAAGCAGAGGGAGAAGAAAGGAGAGGTTTATTCGATTAAGAAAGAGATTATTCGATTATTTTGCATATTGTAGAGGTCACGTCGAGCCACTATGTCATGATATAGTCATCAGAAAACAAATCTGACTCAATAACAAAACCAATGAAATAGCGGGCTGTAGACTACATCAAAATTAGTCCTCATTTCTTCCTCATTCGAAGAGCATGTCCTTTTACAGTATGGGAATAAAATCCCACCGACAATAAGAGTCAAATAGATCATAAGAACAAGACTGTCACACTGCTGAAAGAGTAGGGGAGAGCGGGTAAGCTGTGCCATGTCAAGGTGTAAGTTGTATCACTGAGGCATATGTTTATATTTAACTTTTATTTAATTTTTATTTACAATATAAAATCTATATGTAATAATAATAATAATAATAATAATAATAATAAAAATACTAAATATTTTAGTATTATTTATTTTCATATGTATTTATTTTCAACAAAAAACAGCAATAATAATAACAGTACAACTAAAATAAATAATGTGAAATATAATTTTAAAAAAAATCTTAGCAACCAATTTGTTTAATACAAATACGCCTAGAAAAATTTAATATACATATTAAAATATAAATATATATTTTTATTTACAATGTAAAATTAATAATAAGAAAAAGAAGAATGATTTATTATTATTATGAAATGTAAATAATGTTAAATTAATATATTTCACTATATTTCTTAATTCATATTATTATTATTATTATTATTATTATTATTATTATTATTATTATTAAAAAGAAGGACATAAAAGTGTTATATTATACTACTACTACTACTACTACTACTACTACTACTACTACTACTACTACTACTACTACTACTACTACTAATAATAATAATAATAATAATAATAATAATAATAATAAATCATATGTATTTATTTTCAATACTAATAATAGCAACTAAATTGCTTAATTAAACAAATGCCTAGAAATACATGTTAAAACATTAAATATAATTGTATTTTGTATAATTGTATAATTGTATTTAAAGAAGAAGAAGAAGAAGAAGAAGAAGAAGAAGAAGAAGAAGAAGAAGAAGAAGAAGAAGAAATAGAAATAGAAATAGAAAGTATTATTGAAGTATTAATAATAAACTATTAATGACCATTATTATTATAAAAAATAAAATAAATGCTAAATTAATGTTTTACTTTATTTTCATATTAACAACAACATAAGGTCATGTGACAAATGTTTTGCAGAGTACACATTTCGCTGTCCTTTCCTAACTATCATGCAGCACTGTAACTGGTGGATTCAGTAACTAAAAACATCTTCCTGACAACATGTCATTGATTATTCTGTAAATCAGCCTCTTTGACTAGCAAAGACACCATCAAACATCAAACCCTGAAGCGTAGGACCTTAAAGTCCCATCAGACGGAAAAATGGGGGATGAAACAATGCAAAAAAAAAAAAAAAAAAACATCCACCTTTCCCTCATTCCCTGCTGATCGCGTTTCCATTTTCATGGCTCCCAACAATCTGTTAGCGGGAGTGTGTTGGCTCTAATGAGATGTCATTTGATTTAGAGCCCTGAGAGTAACAGGCAGCGGTCATGGGGCGAAGCTTCGTCCCTCTGTGCCTCGACACCCCGACTGCCAATAGAAATCAATGCAGTCAATACAGTTATTAATACAGTCCCGCACCACGAGAGCGGGCGGACGAGACGGATGACATTAAGCCAGATTGATCCAAAGGGAAATGGATTTCATAAAGCGCTTGAATGAAGTCATTATACAAGGGACAATGGGGCCCCATTTACAAGCCAGAGTACGGGCATTTGTTTCGTTCGACAGCACTCTTCGTTATCTCACCGAATCGCCCGGCACACTCGGCTAGCAACAACACCTGACTCATCAAACGGCAGCGTTTAAGATAAAACCAAATGGAACAGCGGTGAATGGAAGCGGTGCTTGCATATGACTTTTTGTCTGGATAAGCGAGAGCTTGCTCAATAGATTGTTTGAATGTGTGCAGCAATGAAGTACCAATAGGAGGTACACAAGTATCAATGTGCAAAGCACATCAAAGTTACAAAGACAATGGACGTCAATATCTGCCAGGGGTTTGGGGACCGAACAATGCGAGCATGTTTCAACTAGCCATGTAATTAACACTAGAGCATTGGGATCCCAGCCTGCCTTTGTACAAGATTAAATACATGCCACAAATGCCCATTGTTCTCATACTGTATGTTCTCGCACAAGAGAAGTTCATTTCTCACAGTGTTCATTGCCCAGTGAAATGTCACCATCTTGCATTCGGATCCTAATGAAACAGCGACTGTAAACAGCTCGCAGGCACGGAGGAAAGGACGAATGTGGCTTGATTTAGCAACTGACAAAAGCTCATATTTATATGGTGTGAAGAATAATGAAACATTATGCATGAAGAGTCCAAACAAGCACTAAAAAAACCTATTGCTTTGTCTCACGCCATCTGGGACTGGACCAGGTCACTTCCTTCGGGTACTTCCGTCACAAATGAATATTCATAGTAACGTAAAGGGCCAATGCAAAATGTAATCAACTTAAATACAAGGATATGTATGTGTGTGTTTCTCTATAGGATGCGGGGCTGTTTAACTAACCTTTGAGAAAAGAAGGGTCAGCCATCCAATAAGGGCTGCCTATTGCCATTAAATCGCTTTGAGCTTTATTGAGTATACAACCGCATTACCATGAGCTTGCCAATATTGCACACAAGGGGAACCAGCTGGCCTAAAAATGAATTTTTGCCACAATTTTAATATCTTCTATGGCTTGGGGACTTATTTTGGGAGTGCAAAACTAATTTAGCATCATGTATTAAACATGCAGAATGCAGAATATCAATTCACTATATTGTGCTGCTTTTGGAATTTCAGAAATGCGAATTACTGGACTCTGAATAGACAAGTAAGTGAGATTTGCACCTGTTTGAAACCAAATCACTCCTATAATATCTATATATTTCCATGTACAGATAATACATTTTAGAAAGTACTCCACAGTGCCAAATAAAGATATCTGAGAACAATAGTACAAATCCTTTAACAAACATGTTCTGAAATGCAGATATGTAATTGATTTCATACATTTTTTTGTTTGTTTTTTTACAAAAACTAATAAAAACGAATAGTTTTGAACCTTTGAAAATATGGATAAACACAAACAACAATATCTGAATATCTGTCTCATTAGTTAACAAACATGTACTAACAATGCATAACTAACTAGCATTGCAATAAACTTTAACTGACAATATAAATGCAACAATCAATTCACTTTAGAATATTGGGTAACATATTAGTTTAGGGTTCAATTCTCACTATGGTACGGTGTTGCCTCCAGGCAAACGTAGTCTATTTTAGTTTATTTTTAATAAAATCCGACAACCATGTATTGGTCAAACCTATCTCATGGGAGAACGAATCAATGAAAGTGCAAAAAATAAGTAGTCACATGACACACAGCTTGTGTCCTGTTTCAGCATGTCACATGGCTCCATATTTCTCTAAAATTCTCTAAAAATGTTCACTAATTTGCATCTAGTTAATCACACACAAAAAAATTGTGGGCTTAAGGGTAGGGTTAGGGACAGGTGTGGTGGTATTGGTAAGTCTAAGGGTAAAGTTAGGGACAGGTGTGGTGGTATGGGTAAGTTTAAGGGTAAAGTTAGGGACAGGTGTGGTGGTATGGGTAAGTTTAAGGGTAAAGTTAGGGACAGGTGTGGTGGTATGGGTAAGTTTAAGGGTAAAGTTAGGGACAGGTGTGGTGGTATGGGTAAGTTTAAGGGTAAAGTTAGGGACAGGTGTGGTGGTATGGGTAAGTTTAAGGGTAAAGTTAGGGAAAGGTGTGGTGGTATGGGTAAGTTTAAGGGTAAAGTTAGGGACAGGTGTGGTGGTATGGGTAAGTTTAAGGGTAAAGTTAGGGACAGGTGTGGTGGTATGGGTAAGTTTAAGGGTAAGGTTAGGGACAGGTGTGGTGGTATGGGTAAGTTTAAGGGTAAAGTAAGGGACAGGTGTGGTGGTATGGGTAAGTTTAAGGGTAAAGTTAGGGACAGGTGTGGTGGTATGGGTAAGTTTAAGGGTAAGGTTAGGGACAGGTGTGGTGGTATGGTTAAGTTTAAGGGTAAAGTTAGAGACAGGTGTGGTGGTATGGGTAAGTTTAAGGGTAAAGTTAGGGACAGGTGTGGTGGTATGGGTAAGTTTAAGTGTAAAGTTAGGGACAGGTGTGGTGGTATGGGTAAGTTTAAGGGTAAAGTTAGGGGCAGGTGTGGTGGTGTGGGTAAGTTTAATGGTAAAGTTAGGGACAAGTGTGGTGGTATGGGTAAGTTTAAGGGTAAAGTTAGGGACAGGTGTGGTGGTGTGGGTAAGTTTAAGGGTAAAGTTAGGGACAGGTGTGGTGGTATGGGTAAGTTTAAGGGTAAAGTTAGGGACAGGTGTCGTGGTATGGGTAAGTTTAAGGGTAAAGTTAGGGTCAGGTGTGGTGGTATGGGTAAGTTTAAGGGTAAGGTTAGGGACAGGTGTGGTGGTATGGGTAAGTTTAAGGGTAAAGTTAGGGTCAGGTGTGGTGGTGTGTGTAAGTTTAAGGGTAAAATTAGGGACAGGTGTGGTGGTATGGGTAAGTTTAAGGGTAAAGTTAGGGTCAGTTGTGGTGGTATGGGTAAGTTTAAGGGTAAAATTAGGGACAGGTGTGGTGGTATGGGTAAGTTTAAGGGTAAAATTAGGGACAGGTGTGGTGGTATGGGTAAGTTTAAGGGTAAAGTTAGGGTCAGTTGTGGTGGTATGGGTAAGTTTAAGGGTAAAGTTAGGGTCAGGTGTGGTGGTGTGTGTAAGTTTAAGGGTAAAGTTAGGACAGGTGTCGTGGTATGGGTAAGTTTAAGGGTAAAGTTAGGGACAGGTGTGGTGGTCTGGGTAAGTTTAAGGGTAAGGTTAGGGACAGGTGTGGTGGTATGGGTAAGTTTAAGGGTAAAGTTAGGTACAGGTGTGGTGGTATGGGTAAGTTTAAGGGTAAAGTTAGAGACAGTTGTGGTGGTATAGGTCAGTTTAAGGGTAAAGTTAGGGTCAGGTGTGGTGGTATGGGTAAGTTTAAGGGTAAAGTTAGGGTCAGGTGTGGTGGTATGGGTAAGTTTAAGGGTAAAGTTAGGGACAGGTGTGGTGGTATAGGTAAGTTTAAGGCTAAGGTTAGGGACAGGTGTGGTGGTATGGGTAAGTTTAAGGGTAAAGTTAGGGTCAGGTGTGGTGGTATGGGTAAGTTTAAGGATAGTGTTAATTATAAGGGAAATGTCAGTGTAATTATAAATGTAACATGATGGTATTTTTTAATGTAAGTACAATGTAAAACATGCATGTACACAATAAGTGCATTGAATAAAAATATGAATTTAAATATAAGTACATAGATAAGGCCACATAATATAAAGTGGGTCCAAAATGTTTACTGATATTGTTATAGTGTCCAATTAAAAGCACCACAAATACTTTTTTTTCTCATTGACATCATATTGGGTATGGTGCCAACTAGGGTTAACTAGTTGCCCATTACTAGGATATTGGCTGTTTATTAGTTCTTATTAAGCACATAATAATGCCTTATTCTACATCTCCTAATTCTACCCAATACATAAACTTAACAACTACCTTACTAACTATTAATAAAATGTATTTAGGAGTTAATTTAGACAAAAGTAGTAGTTAGTAAGAATTGAACCCGAATCTAAAGTGTGAACCAATATTGTTCCATTATTAATGAACAGCTACAAAGGAACATATAGGGTAATGCAATTTTAACATTCCATTAACTACTAACTAATGGTAAATGGACTGCATTTATATAGCGCTTTCAACAGACCTATGGTCATCCAAAGCGCTTTACACATTCACCCATTCATACACTGACGGCAATGTCAGCCATGTAAGGCACCATCCAGCTCATCCAGAACAGCTGGGTTAGGTGTCTTGTTCATGGACACCTCGACACTTGATTAGGTGGAACTGGTGATTGAACCATCAACCTTCTGGTTTGTAGACAACCTACATGAACCACTGAGCCACTGCCGCCCTATTAACAAATAGCCCTCAGTTGAATGAGGTAGTTCACTAGCTAAACCAATAAAAAAAAATTCATCCAGAGGAGTACAGGTTCATTATTAATAACATACAATGTGCAATTAATTCTAAAGTAAATAGAATGGTAGGTAACCCACTAGTAATGACTAAAGCATTAGCAAATCCTTCAGCAGGAACTACTAATTTAAGTCAAAAACTGAAAATGTTCAGAACAAAATGTATGGCATCATGTACAGTAATTGACCCACGTAGTGTACTGTACATGATTTTTTTTAAATAAAATATAATAAAAGCATTATGAGCTTATGAAAATGTAAAAATAAAATGGCCAAAAAAGAATGGAACCAAACTCAACGTTGACTGGTTGTGCTGAAGCTGCAACAAATGCATTTTTAGGCTAGATTATAAATCCATTAAAAGTGAAGCCAAGAATCCTACACTGAAGCCTGATCGTCGACATAAAGCCTTTAGCCTGAGTGCCATAGAGTTTACGGTGCCAGTTCATGCCCCGAGGCTCAGTGCCACCCTATGCTAACGTTCTGTTACTCTCTATCAGAATTTGATCCCTTTTTTGACTTATCGCATACCCTTCCACTTCAAAAGAGTGTTTGAAGTGCACACGGGCCACTTTGAAGCCCCGGCGCAAGCACGCACGACAGCCTCCAGTACCCCACAGTCCTCTGTGATGTGTCATTAAGCTGTTCAGTTCCAATTTGAAGGCTAGATTAGCGAGCAGACGTGTTAATGTCCGGCCACGAGAGACCAAACACAGCCTCGGAAAGCTGGGTTTATCTTATAAAGACGTATTGTAACTCTATTAAATTCCACTCTTACTCATGCAAACTGTAAAGCTGGCATGCAAACTTGTATGAAAACTTTCTTTGTGAGTTTAGATTTTGATATGGTGCACTACATAAACTCCCTTCTTATGACTCTTATGATCAACAAGGCTGCATATTTGACCGTATTACCATTTGAAATAAATGTTAAAATTCTATATATTTTAAAATGTAATGTATTCCTGTGATGACAAAGTGGAATTTTCTGCATCATTGTCCCAGTCTTCAGTGTCACATGATTCTTTAGAAATCATTCAAACATGATGATTATGCAAGAAACATTTCTCATGCTTATGAAAGCTGAAAACAGTTGCTGATTATTATTTTTTTTTTTTAAGAAACCAGGATGCATTTTTTTTCTTCAGGATTCTTTGAGGAATAGACATTTAAATAGAACTGCATTTATTTGAAATTAATTACTGTCAATTTTAATCAATTTAATAGATCCTCACAAAATAAAATTATTAATATCTTTAAAAAAAGTAATTTTATATAGTTATAAAAATAGGTAAAAAATATATTGTATTTTTAGAAAATCAATTGAATAGTTCAAAGCAACAAGAAAGCAGGAGAAAAAAAGAGAGGGATTGGATCAAGACAACTTAATGGCCATTCATCTCCTATTTTATTTTTAAACTTTTACTCTTAATTTATGGCTCTATAACATTATATGTACATAGAGCTCTGCAGGGATGTATTTTTGTAGGCCAACCAAGAAGTTTGCATCACCCTTGTTCCCTTGACAAACACCCAAAGGATTTTTCGATTGGCTTATGTGTTATCGCAGAAACACGTTTTGTCAATCATGATAATCTTCAAAAATTAACAAAACTTTTATGAATTTTGAAGCCTATACTTTGCTTTGGAAGAAGTCCAAAGCTAAACGTAGGAAACAAACTACACTTAAGGTCACATGACTTCAACGCCACCATCACGTCAGCTTCCTGCGACTCTTTCAGTCGTTATTTAAACACATTTTCCCTGAAGGCTTGATTTATATAACAAGAGCGTGATTAAAAACACAGGGCTGTGAAAGCGGACTAGCGATTAGATTTGTTTACCTGTTTGGCGAGATGACGTTTCATGTCAAATAAAATATATATTCACCTCTTCCACATGCATCAGGCTAACAGCTAATCTCAAGTTGTGATTCAATACAGCATTTTCAAATTAGAGGGAAAAAATAAACTCTGACCTCAGTTCCGAATCAAAAATCTAATTATAAATCATCTTCAGCTTCAGAGATATTTAAGCAGCGATAAAATATACATGGACGATATCTCTCTCCTTTTTAATAAGTGTATCCTCCTCAGGAACACTGTTAATCATTCTTTAATTAACTTGTTGACTGGGGACGGGAGCAGCCAGCCTCTTCTCTCCCTCCCTCCCCTTTCTCTCGAACACAGAGACACACACAGCAGAAAGGCACCAAAGTTTATCCAAAGAGGTCGCTGCCTAATGATACAGGCAGATGGAACAGCAAATGGCACAATAAAAACTGAGAAACACGCACATTTACGTAAATGAAGCTTTGCGTGTACCATAGATTTTAAAATTTCATACTGTATGGCTTGGGCAGAATAGCATGGAGTCTTATGGACATCTTTTATGAAGCTGTTATGGTGCTTTAGCCTGATTGTAATATTTCTACTTTCATTGTGAGGACACAGCAGATTGGACATTTTTATTTAAAAAAAAACTATTTACATTTTAGCCCTAAAAGATAAACGTCACTTAATGTAATTCAAAATTCGATTTGAATACAGCACCACAGGGTGACTACTGAATCTCGTTTGAATGTGGTACGAGATTGACGTTTTGGTGGTGCAGGATAAAAGAGTGTGTCGAGACGCCACAAGCTACAGAGCTAAGCCGCTCTTGGCTAATGGAAAAGCCCATGCGTGGACTCTCTCTTTCTCCTTTAATAACTCGGCCTCACCCACACACGCAGCAGTGAGTCTCTTTTCCAGTGGTCTGATGTTTTCTCCACAGAAGTGTGCTGGGCCCAGCTGGGTTAAGCTGATAAAAGAATACTCTGGAGAAGTGAAGCCATCGGACTTGAGCAATGAATACAGACACCGAAGCGGACTACTGAGGACTGAAAAAAAAAAAAAAAAAACTCTCAGTAGATACTTAGAGAGACAACAAAAAACACTATTTTCAGAAGAAGAAAAAAATGTGAGTGGTCCTTGCCCATGCAAAACTATCTGCTTCTAGGTGATGCTAGACTATTCTAGATGATTGCCAGGGCATTGATATATGATTGCTATGGTGTTCCAGGAGGTTACTTACTAGTAAAAGTAAAGAGGTCCACAACCATGTGCCAACATTTTAATTTTGATTGTTTTGAATGGTAATAACACACAATGGTCCTTAACAAATTGCATGATTTGTGGATATAGCTAACACAACCCTGCTAACAAAACAGCCTAAACTGGTTTGCTGGTCTCCCAGCTTGGTAGGGCTGGTTTCTTTGATGGTTTCAGAGGGGTTTCGTAAAACCAATGTAAAAGCTTACATTTCCAATTAAATCAACTAAATCAACAAGAAATGTAAACTATAGGTCTTAAGATGCATTACAAATAAATTTGGCTCAGCAAAGAAATTAATGCAACAGTATGTTCACATGACAATGATGTACAAAAAACAAGATTGTGTTTTTACCACAAAAACGACAGAAAAATGCTGTATTATTCACGGCAGGCCAGTAGTTGGCGATTTTGCAAAGAAACACTACGCATAGACTGAATACACAAGGCGCATGTGAGTGACATTGCCATTTGCACAAATTTGTAGTTTTCAAAAACTTGCACTTTGAAACCCATATTCAAAACACATCTATTGAAATCTATTTAAATTATGACAACCTCTAATACAATTATTTTTAACCAACAAACTACACAGATATTTAAGTTGATTACTCAAAAAAAGTTGTTTCAACTATAAATAATTGAGTTTTGGCCCTGGAACTAATTAATCTGATTTATTTTAGTTCAAATATAATGTAATGATCAAAATTATTATATCAACAGAACTAACAAAATAGTCTGTGCAACTTAAAATGAATTAAATTAATAAATTAGCATTTTAAACTTGGAAACATGCATTTAAGTTGTTAATAGCTAGGTCCCCTGAATTTATTTCCATATATATATATATATATATATATATATATATATATTTTTTTTTTTAAAGAGGAAATGTTTAATACTTGCTCAATGGAACGCATTTTACTGTATTGTCTTACATTGTTGACTGTAAATGAGAAATAAGACTACCTTTAATCAAGAAATATGGCGATACTGAATGGCCTTCATAGACATGCAATCCAGAATTAATTCTATAAATCTAATATAAAACCTATCATTTTGTCTCTCTAGCTCTAGGGTTCCTACTCGACTGGTTTCATATGGATGCATTTCCACCTCTCTATATATTATAAACACTATATTTTGCATAATTCACATACACACACATATACATACACACAAATTGTCTGTATATATAAACCAATATGTGCTTGATTAAAAATATTTAAAGAGCTAGAAGAATAAAAGGCCTCGGTTAACAGCACAGACTCAATTTAAGTCAATATGAATCAGTCTCAGAGGCATTTAGAGGTCCTCTTCCATTCTTTGTTCTTTAGGAGTAATGTCTATTTATCAAATCCTCGCTTCAGTCTGAGCGGCATCAAGTATAATATCGGCCTCGAAGAAAAAAAGAAAGCAACATAAATGTCCAGTCTATAAGCCTTCACGAAATTAGCTTCTGCCCGAGGCTAGATCTGCTGACATGAAGTATTTTCTTCAAAGGGTGCCCAATGGTTCAAGGCTAAGTTTAGCTCTTTCTCTTAGCTATCAATCAGGATGTAGGAAATAACATTACATTAATAATATATTTTCAATGTTCTAACCTATTTCTTTTTTTTTCTTTTTTTCCACATATTCGTTTTATAAAAACACTTAGCAGCATAGCTTTTCTTGTCTTATTTCTTGTTGAGGTTCAAGGCAAACCAGAAACAAAACCAAAAGACTGAAATAAGCTTCTGTTTTCCACTGACTCTTAGTTCCGAAGCCATTTCAGGCTAATACCCCAATGCTAATGATGCTAAAATATGCTCAACTTTTCCAGTGGTGAGCGCGCTTCACTGTAATTGTGAGCTGCAGCTACCCTGCACAACAGACACACCATCAATCACGGATTGAGCTCCAAAACCAATGCTCAGAGTCTGGAGGTTTTCCCACTGGTGGTCTAAAGCCGCCCCACGCATTCAAAGACCTCGACGTCACGGCTATCCGTCCCGTAGTCCTCTCTGGATGCCTGCGGAGCGCCACGCACATCCTCACTTTAAAGAAACCAAGAAAGCCAGTCGCTGATTAGAGCTAATGCCTTTCAGATGTTCTGCTCGGCCCAGCCCGGCCCGTCTCGTGCTCCTAATTCAGACTGACTGGAACGCGGTCAATCCTGTTGCTGGATTGAGGGTGCTCCCCGATCCACTCTCTGAACTGAGGATCTTTTTCCAGAAACGTGGCACGACTGCCTCAAATGACGGATCTGAGGCACAATATAATTTGTGGAATTGCTATATATAAAATTACAGTATGTACAGTTTAGAGGGAGGCAGGGTTGGTAATACGCTCAATTCAAGAATCGTCTACCGACTGTGACAACAAAACGTACCCAGTAATTAAAGGTGTCATGAACTGGCTTTTTTATTAAACATGAAAGCCTGATGTTACAAGTTAAAAACATAAAACTTGCATAATGACCCAGTTATCCCATGATCTAAAGCTGCAAAGAAGCAAACCACAAAGAAGCTAAAAGAAAGAGCGCACCAACAAAAGAGCCATGCCATTCAAACCCTTCAATAACAACATCCAAACAACACAAGTCACTCGAAATAAATAATTGTGTTATCATGACAACCCAAGTAAGCCATCACAGAAATACAACGCACTAAATATTTGTGCTGATTAAAAAAATAATAATTCAGAGAAGACGTGAGAAAATCCGGTCATTTATCTGTGAAACCACTGTGGCTCAGGGGTCAGAGGTCATGGACAAATCAAGCAAGGTGAAAAGACGTGACAGTGGAGGACTCCACAAGCTTTGTGTAAGCCCAACTCAAACACAACAAGGGGTTTTAGAGTGACCTCGCCTAAACGCTTGGCACAAGGGCATCAGCTGTAATTGAACATCTGGCCCTGAAAATCTCTCTGCTCGCCTCAGTGGAAATTCCCTGACCTGGAAGGACAGTCCTCTCATCTGCCCAGTCTTTGTTAACCATATCAAATTGCTTTTGCAATTAGCCCCCTGATTTCAGTCCTGATGTGTTAGCAGAATTATTCATCTTTCCCAGGGTCCCGTGGTTCGTTCGGTCACCTGCTGGTCAGTTGGCCTGCGGCCTGAGCCGGGCGGAGCCAACAGGAAGTGAACTGTCTAGGTTTATCATCTCCTGTGAAGGGTGAGCTAATTGACCAGCTGTGGAGGAACAAGCAGGTCATCCGAGAAATGGAAACTTTCTAGGAGGCTTTGGGCATGTCCGTTATCTGTTACATTGGCTATTGTACAATGACAAGACCTTCATGAAATCGGCACACTAGGAGACTACAATAAAGTACTTCAACTTTCTGCAGAATTCAAACACCCGTCATTAAAGGCATGGTGGGAGATTTGTTCCAGAAACATTTTCTTGTTATGCTATCAAAATATGTATTTTCATACCTCTGTGCAAATTACTTGAGTAGACATCACACCGCAACCGAAACAACAGACGCCTTTTACAGATCCTCCTGCACCAAAACAACCAGCTTATGCTGCGTTCATGCCATAACTACTGTAATATGGAACAGATAGAAACCTGCGATTGGCACACTCAGAGCGGTTTATGGCCTGGAGAGGAGAGTGACATGGAAGAGAAGATATTGTTGAATAAATTTGCTATTTTTCTTAGTTTTTTCACATAAAAAGTATTCTTGTTGCTTCATAAAATTAAGGTTGAACCACTGGAGTCGCATGGACCTCGACACATATTTGAATAATGTCTTTACTGTCTTTCTGGGCCTTGAAAGTGGTCACTGTGTGGTTGTGGGGTCAAAAAGCTCTCAGATTTCATCAAAAATATCTTAATTTGTCTTCCGAAGATGAACAAAGGTCTTACGGGTTTGAAACGACACATGGGTGAGTTATTTTTGGGTGGATAACCCTTTAAATCAGTCACATCTTAAACATTTAGAACAATCTATTAATGCTATTAGCTATTTATTCTGGGTACTATTCATCATATTTATATAAATAAATAAAACAATCCCCAGAATCAACACAAAACCCATTAAAAAAACACATACAAATTCCATTTGGGCTAATCAAAAGCTATGTCTCCATAATTCACACATTTCCATCTCATTAAAAAATTAGCGCAAAACAGAAACAGATTTATCATAATTATTTTTTTTTATTGTTAAATTAAATTATGAACCAATGAATTACTTGACGGTTAGAGCGTACAGACAAAACCCACAATGTTTGCAAAGTCAAATAACCTTTTTATTACAATCTAGGAACGTAACCGTTAAATGTATTGCCATTGTAATGTCATCTTGCCAAATTAAATTTCCATGGAATATGCTTACTATTTTAAATAACTATTTGCATTAGAATAAGTTAATGGAAACCTGGCTAATAGCAACATCCTTTTTACTAAAATGCGGTTCTGCTACACTATGGGAAAGACTATTTACTGGACGTAAGGGTTCTGTGTTCAAGCGGTATGACAGCTGTACCACCGGAAAGGACAGCTAGCGAGAGTTTAGCCAGAAAACGCTTCATCTCTTCACTGGGCCCGTGGAACTCAGGCAGGCGAGGCGAGAGCATCTGCTAAATTGGTCTCTCATTTTTGATAGGATAAAAACAGAGGGAGCTCGTACTTCTCAGGGCGCATATTACACATCTATGAGCTTTGGCCTTGTAGAGCCTAGCGCATCAAAACATAGGAAAAGGAGGTGCGGAGGGGAAAGTGTGTATAATGACATGCATGCAGAGTAGGAAATAACACACACACATTCATGTTGGGGAGCATGAGATTTTCCATTAGATGCTAAACAAACGCCGTGGCCTGGTGAATGACTCCTAAATGAGAAATAGAGTTTATAGCAGGACCATCTGGCCGGGCCAAGCCCTGTTGAAATCAGCCGTAAATTGGGCGAGCAGCATAATTGAAAGCAATGTGCACATGGGGTAAGAGAGCAGTCCTCTCTCTCTCTCTCTCTCTCTCTCTCTCTCTCTCTCTCTCTCTCTCTCTCTCTCTCTCTGTGTGTGTGTGTGTGTGTGTTATGTAGCTTTGTCAGAGCTGATGTTTTTGCTTGATGGACTCATGTCAGGCAGATCCTGGTAATGGATCCTCTATAGCTCTCTGTACCGAAGGCCGGTTCTATAAAAGGCTATCTCCGGTCCCTAATCCTCTACAATCAGTGTGAAAAGCCTCATTCCTTGAAAAAAATAAGCAAACACAATCAAAAATGTGCTGGAGCCTCCTAAGGTCTAGACATCTTTTAACTTCATATGAAAGGCATTTATTCCAAAATCTGATTAGTGTTGGTTAAACTGTGGCTTCTCAACTCATCATTTTCAAGTAGCAAAAGGTGAAAGGTATCATTTCTTCTCATATGTTTATCTCTATTTTAACTATTGTAGCTTAATATGTATAATATGGCAGCTTGTTTCAAAAAAGGTAATTACGACTTTTTCATCTCACAATTCTGACTTTTTTTTCTCGCAGTAAATACATATTTACCGAAATATGTATTTCTGTACGCATATACTGACGTTTTTATCTGAATTTCGAGACAAACTCACAATTGCGAAATATAAAGTCAGTATTGTGAGATATAAAGACAGAATTACGAGATGTAAACACAATTGTGAGATATATGTATTTTTTAAATGCTTTATTCTGTGGCGGAAACAAGCTTTCATATTATAGACATCTTCAAGTAATATTTATAGTAATAGTTTAATTTAGTTAACAGTTTAATCTACAACAAACCCGATTCGAAAAAGGTTGGGACAGTGTACAAATTGTGAATAAAAACAGAATGCAATGGTGTGGAACTTTCAAATTGCAATATTTTATTTAGAATACAACATAGATGACATATCAAATGTTTAAACTGAGAAAATTTATAATTCTAAGGGAAAAACAAGATCATTTTAGATTTCATGGCATCAACACATCTCACAAAAAGTTGGGACAAGTCCATGTTTACTACTGTGTGGCATCCCCTCTTCTTTTTATAACATTCTTAAAACGTATGGAGACTGAGGAGGTAAGTCGCTCAAGTTTAGGATTAGGAATGTTGTCCCATTCTTGTCTAATACAGCTGCTCAACTGCCTTTGGTCTTCTTTGTCGCATCTTCCTCTTTATGATGCGCCAAATGTTTTCTATGAGATTTCTAAAATGTTTTTTTAAAGATCTGGACTGCAGGCTGGCCATTTCAGTACCCTGATCCTTCTTCTACACAGCCATGATGTTGTAATTGATGCAGTATGCGGTCTGGCATTGTCATGTTGGAAAATGCAAGGTCTTCCCTGAAAGAGACAACCTCTGGATGGAAGCATATGTTGTTCTAGAAAATACCTTTCAGCATTGTATGGTGCCTTCCCAGATGTGTAAGCTGCCCATGCCACACACACTCATGCAACCCTATACCATCAGAGATGCAGGCTTCTGAACTGAGCACTGATAACAACTTGGGTTGTCCTTGACCTCTTTAATCCAAATAACATGGCGTCCCAGTTTTCCAAAAAGAAATTCAGATTGTGATTCATCTGACCATAGAAAAGTTTTCGACTTTGCAACAGTCCATTTTAAATGAGCCTTGGTCCAGAGAAAATGCCTGCGCTTCTGGATCATGTTTAGATATGGCTTCTTTTTTGACCAATAGAGTTTTACCCGGCAGCGCTAAATGGCACGGTGGATTGTGTTCACCGACAAGAAGTATTTCTGAGTCCATGTTATGATTTCCATTACAGTAGCATTCCTGTGTGTGATGCTTTGCCATCTAAGGACTGAAGATCACGGGCATCCAGTATGATTTTTCAGCCTTGACCCTCATGCACAGAGACTGTTCCAGATTCTCTGAATCTTTGGATGATATTATGCACTGTAGATGATGATAACTTTTTCTATGAGAAACTCCTTTCCAATATTGCGCCACTATTTTTTGATGCAGCATTGGGTTTTTTGGCTATCCTCTGCCCATCTTGACATCAGTTTGGGATTGTTTTTAACTATGAAAAGGGCTTTACAAATAAAATATATTATTATTATTATTATTATTATTATTATTATTATTATTATTATTATTATTATTATCTGAAGAACACTGCCACTCTGAGAGGCTCTTTTTATACCCAATCATGTTGCCAACTAACCAAATAAGTTACAAATTGGTCCTCTAGCTGTTCCTTATATGTACATTTAACTTTTCCGGCCTTGTTTTGCTATCTGTCCCAACTTTTTTGCAATGTGTAGCTCTCATGAAATCCAAAATTTCAAAATGTCTCACTTTTAACATTTGATATGTTATCTATATTCTATTGTGAATAAAACATAAGTTTATGAGATTTGTAAATGATTGCATTCCTTATATATTTACAATTTGTACAGTGTCCCAGCTTTTTTGGAATTGGTTTTGTAGTATTTAAGTGTTTAATTTTTGGAATCTGATAACATAATCCAGATTATGTGTAATCAGTTACTACCCAGCACTGTAAACAACATATAACCATACATACACAAACCCTCTGGGACCACAATGTTGAATGCAATGGAAACATGCCTATGAAAGAACAATATTACAACCCCCAAACAGCTGAGACTCTCAAAATACCCATAATCCCTGAAGAGACGGAGTTACTGCATCTAATGCAATAACTCTCTCGCTCGCAAGCGCATGCACACCAACAAATACTCAGCCTTTCAACTCCTGCGCCACCCAAATCACGTTCGCACAAACTCGATTTAGGCAGAAATCTGATTTCCGTCCTCTCATGTGCACACACAGTGTTTATATTTGCTCAGAGAGCAGATGCATGCATGTGTAAGCGCGTGTGTGAGTACATCCATGTGTGCGTGTGTCTAATTGGCAGGCGTCTTAATGACAGTGTATATTGTGAGGATAAATACATGCATACAGTGCAGCAGAGGGCACAAACCCCGCTGAGTTGAACAGCCAGTAAGAGGAGGAGTGTTCAGAGAGCGTACCCGATGCATCTGTCCGTTTTTCTTCTCACTCGTATGCCTGTTTTGCAGCTCAGCTTGCCTCTTGCACTTTTTCAGTCGTGCGTGGCTGGTTCCAAAAGACGCCTGGCAACACTTTCACTCTTAGTTGTCTTGAATCATTGATGCCATTGACGAACGCAGCTCCATCAAAGCAGAAAGTAAAAGGCCTCCAAAGCTGGGCTAAAATGTTCTTTTAACACAGCGTGTCCAAAGCACCATACATCCATTGGGACGATGGCATTACTGACCTTTTGGCCAATGTCTTGTCAAGCAGCTGTTGATTTAAAATCATTTTGCTTGAGATCACCAATCAATCCTAAACTAAAGTGAGAAAACAGGCTGCATCTGTCATCTCAAGCAGAGGCGATAACATTTCAAACTGAATTGCATAAGGCACATGGACTGTGGACAGCCCAGAAAAAGTTTGCTGGTCCTTTCTGGCCTCCTCGACTTGTCAGGTTTGCTGGTTTTAGAAGGGTTCAAACCATGGACCCCCAAATATTGAAATCTTAAATAATTTAAAAATTCAAATAATTTATAACACTGTCCTAAATAAACTATAGCTGGCTTTATAAGGACTAATTTACACAATTCAAAATACCTGAAATCCCTTACATAATGTATAGATAGATAGATAGATAGATAGATAGATAGATAGATAGATAGATAGATAGATAGATAGATAGATAGATAGATAGATAGATAGATAGATAGATAGATAGATAGATAGATAGATAGATAGATAGATAGATAGATAGATAGATAGATAGATAGATAGATAGATAGATAGATAGATAGATAGATAGATAGATAGATAGATAGATAGATAGATAGATAGATAGATAGATAGATAGATAGATACAGTCAGTCACCAGCAATCCAAACTCCAATCCAGAGAGGGCACTCAAGGTAATGTTAACCACCACAACAGGAAAAACAGATGATCTATGCACCAACCCAAAACAATAGTTCAGATAGCTTACTTGTGGTCTACCATATACGGCGGTGGGCACTTCCAGTCCATGAAGGCCACTGTCCTGCAAAGTTTAGCTCCGACTCTAATCAAACATACCTGGACCTGCTTATCAATGTCTTCAGGATTAAGTTCAGATTAATTGGGTTAGTTCACCCTTTCTGAGCCATCGGATTTCAACTAAAATATCTTAATTTGTGTTCTGAAGATGAACGGAGGTCTTACTGGTGTCAAACGACATTAGAGAAAGTAATTATTGACAGAATTTTCATTTTTTGGTGAACTTACCCTTTAACAGAAGGCTATAATCAGGTGAGTTTGATCAGGGTTGGAGCTAAACTCTGCAGGACAGTGGCCCTCCAGGACTGGAAGTGCCCACCCCTGCCAAACTGTTAAACCCCTGACTGTTAAAAAAAGACATACCATTGAATAAAAATGAAGTCGCCAATGGCACTGACATCTTGGAGCCCGAGTCTGAGCTTGAAGTGGAGCCACGCTATCAAGGCCCCTCCCACACTCCCACAGAACCGGTTAGCACAGTTTACTGCAGAACAACTCATGTCAGTGTGACTATAAACAGTTATGGAAATGTAAAAATTTAAGTTGAAGCTTCAAACTCCTCCTGAATCTCCTCCTGAAAAAAAGTCTGTTGGTGCCCCAGTGACTACTTTGGCTATCAATCATAATGTAACCCCCTGTGATGTGTTGCTATGATGTCTGTCATTAGAAAACTGTAGTTTAATAAGGATTCATCTATATTTAATTCATAATTTATGCAGATAAGAAAAGTGTTTAATAACTTTAAATTTTCTGTATATGTCTAACAGGTATGGAATGCCACAGGTAAAATATATTATGACATACATTATATTTATTATACTGTACTATATATATACTATACCTTTTTTTTAATTAAAGGATAATACATTTTGAAATTAATGTAGCTTCAATTAGACTGTACTGTTGAATGTCTATCATTAATGTAAAAAAAAAACATCATTGAGATGTTTCATTGAGACATCAGTAGCAGCATTAGTATCAGTGAAAGTGGCCTTCATTCATAAGAAATATTCTATTTGTATTAATTTGAAGAGTAACTGAGAAATTATTACAATATAGAAATATAATGAACTCTACTCTAAAAATATTTTTAATTGCGATTAACTACAGAAAAATGTGTAAATAATTAATTGAATTTTGTATCCATTGACAGGACTATATATATATATATATATATATATATATATATATATATATATATATATATATATATATATATATATATATATATATATATATATATATATATATATATATATATATATATATATATATATCCTGACATTACATATTTATTTGTTACAAATAAATTGCATATATTTTTATGTTTCAAATTCAACATTCAATAATTATTATCACTACCACATTTTATTCATTCTTAATTTCTTAATTATTTTATTATAGTCAATAAAATAAAAATTCCTAGCATACGATTTATATACATGCCAAAACTGCAATTTCATAAAATTGAATAAAAAACTGGAAATGTAATAATACAAATAGCTCAAAATATGAATAAAAACTAAAATAGTATCTCAATGATATTAAAATAACACTGTTCTGTGCATAGTATCAAGGTTAATTCAAAAGAGCCAAGGAATCTCAAAAGACAAGACAATTACTTGAGTGACAACTGCACACAAAGGAATGTCCTCTGTATGTGCCGTAGACTGACTGAGCGGTCTGTGTAGGTATGGCAGAACGGATCCATCTGCCGTGTTAAATTATTAACACGCCATTAAAATTTCATCTGCGCTAAATGTCTCCCATTTCTTAATTATGAGACTTTGGGCTTCCCCATTTCCCCGGACAACCGAGTTTAATTTTCATTATGATGTGCAGATCACGCACAATAGCCTATGAACTGGAACGTGTTCGGATCATGAGACCTGTAATGAGACGACATGGAGGCATTCTTGAGAAGATCCTGTCTTCAAATGGCTAAACATGCTGGCCTTCGAATATGTAAAAAATAAATAAATAAATAAATAACTCATCTTGAGATGTTTAGAAAAAAAAAGAAAAAAAAGAAAAAAAACCTGTATTGTACTGGATTATGTGTAGTTTATTTTATAAAAGCATACTCCCCAGGCTTGTTGACAATAAAATCATTTTTACATATAAAAGCAAGAAGGAAGAAAAAAAAAATGCACAAAAGCAAGCATCACAGAACAGCATCTTTCTCAGTGCATTTAAAAGCAGCCCAGCCTTTATAACATACAAGTTTGCTGCCCCCTAGTGTCAGACAAGCACCACATCTGTAGTTCACCGTGTTATTCAAAGGCTCCCCGCTAAAAGCTCTGTTACAGCACCAGACGCGGTTCATAGCCTCCGGCTCCAACTGCAATTCATCTGTTGAAAGGCATTTCTATATAGGCAGTAGGGCCTGCACAAATAGACATGTTGACCAGCTGCATTTTGATAGGATTTAGAAGGTCATCAAAACAAAGACCTTTGGAAAAACACCGCACATGCTCTCCGTCTCTCTACCTCTCCCTGCACACAAAGACACATGCACTCTTTCTTTCTCAGTAGCATCAATCAAAATGGCCGCTCCAGTAGGAGAAGATAATGGCTTTATTTGTCATGCCAACCGCAGGTTTTTGGCTGTGACACCCATTAGCCGTGATGTCTTTATCAGGGAAAAGTGACAGAAGCCCAGCAAGTCCCTTCTCGTCCATGTGGAACATTGCCAGCCAATTAAGCGCCACCGCTTCGCCTTCGACGAGTGCCATAACGAGGGACAGCTTGTGCATTAGCCTAACCACGCTCGCGCAAAGGCTAATCACGCTAATGTGGTCCAGTAAACATGTTAGCATTGAAGTCAGAGGAACACACAACATAATTTCACGTCCCGTATGCGTTACGCGAGTGCAGAAATGAATCAGGCCTCATTTTCAAGGGGCATCGACAGCAAAACTATGGGTTAGCTAGAAGGTTTATGAATAAATTTGTCTAAAAAAAGACACGATTCCCTGGAATGTTTACCAGAGATTCAAGAGCGAGATTGCGCTGTGGTTATTTACTCTCCCGGGGGTCTATTTCATCAAGTGTGTGGACATCAATTTGTTTAGCTTTGCTAAGGGGGAAAAAAAAAGCAAAGAGGCTAACGATTAGGATCTGGCATGGAGCAGGAGAGAGAGAAATACAGATCGGCCGACCTCTTATGGCGGAGAAGAAATTCCTTCAATCGTGTAAAGAGTGCATTTCCATACAGATGGCCCCTAAGGCAAACAGAAGGTAAAAGAATGTAAAAGAAAGAGTCTTAATCCTGTTACCTACTGACAGGACGAAACTGAAATAAAGAGAGGGGAAAAGACAGCATGCCAAAATTATAATCCTTTTATCTGAGATGGAGCTCTTTAAGAATTCAAAAAGCTATTAAAGTTCCAGAATCAAAAGCTAAGCTCTATTTACAACATCTGCAGCATAATCCCACGGAAAATTATTTTGATAGTAGTGGTCCTTGCCATATTTCACCGATTCACTCTGGCCTTGCTTGTGCTCAAAACGCCCTGCCCCTGAGATCACGGGCAAAAATGTAGCTAAAATTAATAAAAATGGCCACAAAATTCAAGAAAAATGAACATGATAGTTAAGCAATATCACTTGAGCAAGAGTGCTGTTTCTCTTTTCCCGCTCTATCAGCATGACTGCGTTATATTGTTTTTATACAACAGTTCAATATACAAGACATTAATATTAAGTAAATAACACTTTAGACACACAGATTTGTCAAATTTTACCTTTTTAGCTCAATTTCATCAAGGAAAATCATTCCAAATAAAGCCACAGCAGAATTCTTTTGAACAAAGTGTGTTACTAAGTGATTCAATTACTTCAGTGATAAAATGTTTCTATTCAAAATGTAACATTTAAAACATCAGGGCCTGGTTTCACAGAAAGGGCTTAGATTAAGCCAGGATTAGGCTTAATCCTGTTCAATTAGGACATTTAAATCACTTTTATAAGCATGCCTTAGGAAAAAAAAACAAAAAAATAAACCATTACTGCACCTTGAGACAAAACAATGGCACTGACATATTTATATTAGGCAAGAATGCGATAAAAGCACTGCGTATGCACGTTGAAGTCCTTGAGAATAACTGTGATTTTCCACTTGATTTTTCAAAATTTAGCTTTTTATGAAATTTACCCACATTCAAGTGTTGATAAAAAAGAAAGCATGAAGCTAGAAAAAAAACTGTTTTTTAAATTAAATGAAGTGGCTCTTCTTTCTTTTGATATATTGCATGTTCAGATATTGATGAAAATTTTGTGTCAATTTAAAAAAATGCTCCAGCCGTCTAGCAAAAAAAAACAAAAAAACCCAAAAAAAACAACAACAACAACAACAACAAATGTATACCTTGGGTTTTAAAATTAGAAATCAAACTTCTTACTATTCCTCAATAATTTCATTACAATATAACAAGATGTATAGTCACTAACAAAAAATGTATAGTCGCTATCTACCGAGGTGTGTAACAGTGTAAGAATTTTTTTTTTCTGCAAAACAATAATTGAATCTTTGATGAGTGAATAAGTCATTCCATGAGGTACACCATATGATGAAGTGACGATTCACTCATAGTCACCGCAGGCAGGAAACAAAAGAATAGGAAAAAACATCAGCAAAACTTAAAACGGCTCAGTGATTTACAGCAGAGCAAAATCTGATCACAATCAAATATTACTGTCACTTGATGGTGGATCAGGTGAAGGAGCTGTCAGTGATCAAAATATTGATTTGGAAGATTTGAATGATAGTTCTGAGAATATGTTTGAGATGGCGAAATGCTGAATGTACTGTGAAATGAGAAATGAGGACAGTGAAGATGGTATAAAAACATCTGCTCAAACTGAACACTTTCTAGCTCAATGATAAAAAACATGCTTTATTTTTTTATTCTCCTGTAATTGTTAATATCAGAAGAGTTTTATATTATTATGACGAGATCAATCCGTGTTAGATATAGATCCGGATCACTAAAGACCTGAATATGTACTCATTATTGGCGAAACGTACAAGATACCAAACATGATTTAGAAGTAAAAAAGAAGTTGGAAATACGTATGCAGCGATATACTGTTAACAACTATCTAGATGGTGCTCGCATGCCGGAGAGTGACGTTTAGATGATTATGTAAAGTTGCACACTTTTTTTCTCAATAGCAAAACAAACAAACAACGAAAATGACAACAGCGTGAAAACAGCAGTTAAGTGTGCATCTGATCCAAGCGATGTGGATGTTCGCACAAGCTTTGTTATTCACTAGCATCCTGTCGGCATATGAGGTCATTCAAATTAATGACAGTTTGATTATTAGACTATTTAGGACTATAGACTAGATCTGGCTTTGTGAGACTCTTCGCATGGCACATTGACATTCCAGTAAGTAATAGATTATCCAGAACATTGTTCATTTCATGTCATAGAATGGAAAAGATTCTCTTGAGAGAACACATAAATTCTGCATCTTTTTGATTATCACAACAAACTTTCATAGGAAGTCGAGGAAGTTTTTTTTTTTTTTTTAAGCTTCGTTACAAGCTGTTTAACACTTTGGCAAAAAATTACAAAAAAAAATAAAATAATACATGACAGTTCTTACATATAGTTTAATTTAGCTCTCCACTGTAATAGTGTTACTGTAACAGCATTATTCTCAACAACAAGGGACTCTTCAAAATCATTTTCTGGGGTAATCAACATTACATCAGATGGATCGAGCTTAACTTTTACTGAACCCGGAATATTCTATTAATGATGAAGATCTCAAACCTCAAACGGATGAATGAAAATGTTACCCTTCATCTTAGCAGGACAATTTTTTTCTTGGCAGCTCGAGTTTCTGACATGCATATTAAAGGGAGAGATCTTGAGAATGACACAGTCATAAGAACATCAGGCTGGGCGGACTCATTAATCATGTTATTTTTGGACGAGCGCTGCCCATTTTTCTTGGTGGAACAGAGACTGTGGTGTGAGGAGAAGCTGGCATATAGCTTGAGACCGTTAGCGGCTTTAAAGTGAGCGCACGATGTAGTGCGCACCAGCACGCAGCGCTCGGATAATTAACTCCCCGTCTAACACATTAGACAACTGTTAGATTCTGCAATTAGGACAAATCAGCTTAAAATGGCAAATATGGCGGGAAGCAGATGCTGCAAGGAAGTTGTGCAAGTTCTCTTATAGCTCTGAGAGACAAAGAATAGCCCTATTTCCTCAATTCTGAGCTTTTGGAACAAATCACTTAAAGGGTTAGTTCACCCAAAAATTATCATTCTGTCAGTAATTACTTACCCTCATGTTGTTCCAAACCCATAAGACAGCTCATTCTCCATAGATAGCAATTTAATTAACACTTTCAAGGCCCAGAAAGGTAGTAAAAACAGAATTAAAATAGTCCATGTGTATCTTCTCATTGTACCTAGGATAGCTAATTCCACTAATGGAGGAAGAACATTTTCATATTTGGCACCCAAACGATAATGTTCGGGGGTCAGACTCCCTCAGTTTAAATCTAGATTAAAGATGCATCTCTTTAGCTAAGCATTCACATAATGCATCTCATAACCTACTCTAGTTATATTAGTGCACATGATTGTCTCTGCTTAATGCTTTGAACAGCAGCTATGTTAATTATTTAGCTTTATCTCTGGACACCAATCCTGAGGTGACTACAGAGTCTGTCAGTTTCAGTCTAGATTCTGCCTCTTATGAAGACTTCAGGTGACCATTACTTTTGAAGAGATGACTCAAACTCCTGCGAGGACTTCAGATGACCATCACCTGTGAAGAGATGACTCAATCTCCTGCGAGGATTTCAGATGACTGTCACCTGTGAAGAGATGACTCAATCTCCTGCGAGGATTTCAGATGACCATAACCTGTGAAGATATGACTCCAACTTCTGTGAGGACTTCAGATGACCATCACATGTGAAGATATTACTCCATCTCCTGTGAGGACTTCAGGTGACCATCACCTGTGAAGAGATGATTGCAAGTCCTGCGAGGACTTCAGATGACCATCACCTGCAAAGAGATGACCCCAACTCCTGCAAGGACTTCAGATGACCATCACCTGTGAAGAGATTATTGCAAGTCCTGCGAGGACTTCAGATGACCATCACCTGCAAAGAGATGACCCCAACTCCTGCAAGGACTTCAGATGACCATCACCTGCAAAGAGATGACTCCAACTCCTGCGAGGACTTCAGATGACTTTCACCTGTAAAGAGATGACTCCAACTCCTGCAAAAACTCAATATGACCAGCTTCCTGTAACTCAATATGCCCAAACTCAATATGACCAGCTTCCAGCTTTCCTGTAGCTCAACCAGTAGAGCATGGCGCTAAGAACGCCAAGGTCATGGGTTCGATTCCCAGGGAAAGCAAGAACTTACAATAATGTAAAAAATGTGTACCTTGAATGCAATGTAAGTCGCTTTGGATAAAAGCGTCTGCCAAATGCGTAAATGTAAATGTAATGTAAATGACCATCACCTGTGAAGAGATGACTCCAGCTCCTGCAAGGACTTCAAATGACCATCACCTTTGAATATATGACTTCAACTCCTGCAAGGACTTCAGATGACCATCACCTGTGAAGAGATGACTCCAGCTCCTCTGAGGACTTCAGATGACCATCACCTGTGAAGAGATGGCTCCAACTCCTCTGAGGACTTCAGATGACCATCACCTGTAAATAGATGGCTCCAACTCCTCTGAGGACTTCAGATGACCATCACCTGTGAAGAGATGGCTCCAACTCCTGTGAGGACTTCAGATGACCATCACCTCTGAAGAGATGGCTCAAACTCCTCTGAGGACTTCAGATGACTATCACCTGTGAAGAGATGACTCCAGCTCCTGCGAGGACTTCAAATGACAATCACCTGTAAAGAGATGACTCCAACTCCTGCGAGGACTTGATATGACCATCACCTGTGAAGAGATGACTCCAGCTCCTGCGAGGACTTCAAATGACCATCACCTGTGAAGAGATGACTCCAGCTCCTCTGAGGACTTCAGATGACCATCACATGTGAAGAGATGGCTCCAACTCCTCTGAGGACTTCAGATGACCATCACCTGTGAAGTGGACTTCAGATGACCATCAACTGTGAAGATATGATTCCAGCTCCTGCGAGGACTTCAAATGACCATCACCTGTGAAGAGATGACTCCAACTCCTCTGAGGACTTCAAATGACCATCACCTGTGAAGAGACGACTCCAACTCCTGCGATGACTTCAGATGACCATCACCTTTGAAGAGATGACCTCACCTTCTGCAAAGACTTAAGATGACCATCACCTTTGAAGAGATGACTCCAACTCCTGCGATGAGTTCAGATGACCATCACCTTTGAAGAGATGACCCCATCACCTGCAAGGACTTCAGATGACCATCACCTGTGAAGTGGACTTCAGATGACCATCACCTGTGAAGATATGATTCCAGCTCCTGCGAGGACTTCAAATGACCATCACCTGTGAAGAGACGACTCCAACTCCTGCGATGACTTCAGATGACCATCACCTTTGAAGAGATGACCCCACCTCCTGCGAGGAATTAAGATGACCATCACCTTTGAAGAGATGACTCCAACTCCTGCGATGACTTCAGATGACCATCACCTGTGAAGAGATGACTCCAACTCCTGGGATGACTTCAGATGACCATCACATTTGAAGAGATGAAACCAAAACCTGCAAGGACTTCAGATGACTATCACCCGTAAATGGATCATTCTGAATCCTGCAAGGACTTCAGATGACCATCACCTGTGAAGAGACGACTCCAACTTCTGCGGAGACTTCAGGTGACAAAGCTCTGCATCAACACGTACCCATGCTCAATTTCTGTATATCCTAATCAGTTTTGCAACATGTATTCCTATTTCACCTATTTACAGTATTTTTATTTATTTATATTGATTAATAATAAATTGTTAGCTAATCTATGTGCTTTGTATATGTACATTTCTGAAATGCATAACATGGGCAAATCACTTTAAATTGTAATGTAGAGTCATGCATTTTCTGTGAAGCTGCTTTGAAAAGATATTGTGCGCTATACAAATAAATGTGAATTGAATTGAATGTGACTCCAGTGGTTTAACCTTGATGTTATGAAATGATGAGAATACTTTTTGTGCGCAAAAAACAAACAAAAATAACGACATACCCTTTAACCCTAGTAATTAAATGACACAATATTGATGTGCCCATGCACAGTGCCTGTAGCTGTCTCCTTTCAAATCTTTCACTTGTTGGAGGTGGTGTGATGACATCACTGTTTCTTAAAATATACAGATTGTCTGTACACACGAAAACGCAAGGGTGTCGTTTTCAGATTTATCCACTCTGGGACCCCGTTTTCATGCTCCCAAAACGCCAGATCGTTGTGGACGAAACGCTGATATGGTACAAAATATATGGGTATACAGCTAAACGCGACTCCGTGTGGACGGGGCCTGAATTTGTGTTCTGAAGCTGAATGAAGGTCTTATTGGTTTGAACCGACATGAGGGTAAAGTAAGTTCACCCAAAAATGAAAATTAGGTATATATGGCATTCTTCTTTCTGACAAATACAGTCTGAATTTTTATTTATTTTTAAAGTCCTGGCTAATCCAAGCATTATAATGGCAGTGCATTTTTGTCTTGTTTATGAAGTCCATGAACTCCATCTATCCATCACAAATGCTCCACACGGCTCCAGGGGTTAATCACATTTGTGTGAGAAAAATACCCATATTTAAACCTTTATAGACTATAATATCTAGCTTCCAGCAAAAAGCTGTGTGCGTCGATTTATGGCGAAAGAGTAACCCTTATTTTAGTCTATAAAGTATTAAATATGGATTTTTTTTTTTTTTACACGCAAACACATCACTTAGCTTCAGAAGGCCTTTATTAACCCAACGGAGCCATGCGATGGATATATGCACCTTTATGGACTAACAAGACAACAAATCAAAGCTGGAAAGTGCCAGGACTTTTGTTAAAATATAATTCGGAATTAATCCGAAATAAAAACATCGTATACACCTATGACTTGAGGGTGAGTAAATCATGGGCTAATTTTCATTTTTGGGTGAACTAACCCTTTAGAATTTAAATTCGTAAGTGAAAAATGCCTTTAAGTTATTTGCCATAATCCCAAAACAGTTCAAAAGATAATTTATATGTAAGTCTTAATCAGGTTCATTGGCAGCAAAAACTCACTCAGGATAGGGTGACCATTGTGATGGAGTATCTTTTTAGCATTGGTAAACAGCTAGAAGACAGTTTATCTGAGTTAAGCAGAGAGTAAATTAAAAGACTATCTGCATACTCGGCTGTTAGGGAGCTTCGGTTACAGATTTCTCACCAAGTCCCGAGGTCCAACAACATTTACATAATTATTATCTGTTTACTGGGAGCTATTTCTTCCTGCATCCCCTGCCTGCGTTATTTATAATTCCCTGCATTTGCAGAACCCGCTGATAGATGGCAGACGCCCGGCCATTGGCTGATCATATCTGGGGCATTTCTCACTGTTGCTCAGCTCTAAATAATGTTGATACGACAGTGGAATGGAAGAGATTGTTTGTCTTCAATACGTTGTGTGTGTGCACACGTGTGCGTTTATGCCAGAGGAATATTTTATTGCTCAGAGGTTGCTCTTTCATAGCTCTAGAGATTTCAAGTCAACATGAAATGGCGTTTGCAATCCATTTTACTTCCATCTAATGAATTTCAGAGTGAAAAAGGATGTAAATAAAAAAAAGGATGGAAAAAATGCATTCATAGTTCATGAGTTCATATTGAGATCTCTCTTTTTTTTTTACGGTAGCTGTGGCATCTTGGCAAACTGCAGCACAGTGTGAGATGATGTTGAGATCTCTCCTGAATCTCTAGCGGAAACATTTCCTCATTTTCAATTTTAATGTCCAAGAGAGAGAAAATGAGCAGAAGAGAGCAAGAACAAGTCAGCTGGAAAGAGAGTGGGAGAGCACATTTACATAAACCCTACACAGCATATGGGCTTTACACAAACACCCTGTATATCTAAGAGTATCTTTAGGGGACGCCGTAAATGTCTCATATTTGTGTTATACAGGACTAATGTCTGACTCAAATATTAAAGTTCAATACTGGCCAATGATTGATCTTCTATCCGAGTCGTTATTTACATTAGTGCCTCAATTACTCAACACATGTTGCCCCAGGGCACAATAAAGCTCCCACACAGCAGGAAATATCATCAGCCCACTTCCTCTAATGTAATATATGTTTCCAAACAAATGACACGCGATACGCTAAATGCCTGTGCCTTCGTTGTGATTTTCTCTGTCTCTGAAATAGATTGCAATCATTTTTCCCCCCCAACATCTAATGTGTTATTTGCACAATTTGATTAAAGGGCCAGAAAGTGACTTGAGCGTGAGGTTAACGTACACTCCTACGCAAACTGATGCTTTTAGGGACTTTGTTTTTGAACATACGAGCGTAGTAATTCAGGCGCAGTGTGAGCATGACAGTATGACACTCTACTTGCTAGCAATAGCAGAATCTCGGTTAAAAACGTTTGGGCTGCCTCGCTATCTAGAACTTACACAGCCAGGTACGTTTAAGCATACAGTGATTTGCGGTGACCAAAACCCACAAGCAACCGTTGGCAATGTAATATAGTTGTCAAACAAGATGACAAAGAGACGAATATTAACATTAAGCAAATGAGCCAATAACAGAACATTATTATGAGTGATTTCATTGCAGCGTCGGAAATTAATCCTGGCTCAGGGCACAAAAGAGTAAAAAAAAAAAAAAAATGTTTTAAAATGATGGGGAAAATAAATTAATCATTTTATTTAAATAATATAATTAATATAATATAATATAATATAATATAATATAATATAATATAATATAATATAATATAATATAATATAATATAATATAATATAATATAATATAATATAATATAATATAATATAAACTTCAGCTCTGAAAACACTGAAAAAAATCATCATAAAAGGTAACACTTCAAAATATCAGGGAGGAAAAGACTTAATTTATGACACTAAATTATGATTTGTCTTTGCTCAAATTCAGCAAAACAAAATAAAAAGTAAAAAAAAAAAAAAAAAAAAAAAGGAAGGAAGATGGAAACTTACGTCAAAAATAGTTTGAATACTTTAATAATAATCTTGCTCAAGACATGAAGCATTATGCTGCATTCACGTGCTATCGGACATTTGATAATTCCGACGTCTGAAGATGTGATTACTAGATCATTGCATTCAAGTTTCAAAATGTCAGGGCGTTCATGTGAAATTTTTACCTTTTTGACTTTAGGAAACTCGTATTTACGATAATTCCGAGAGCATGTGAAGGCAGCATTACACACGGCTGCAAAATGCTTCTCATTACAAAACATCCTTGTTAAAATATAATTTTATTTATTTATTTTACTGGCAAAACATCCCCTTTGCGATAATATATATATATATATATATATATATATATATATATATATATATATATATATATATATATATATATATATATATATAAACATAAACCAACCAATTGTATTAGGGCATTCAAAAGTAGTAGGTAGGAATGTTTACACACACACAAACACACACACACAAACCGTATTTTCTATCGCATTACACTGCCCCTGCCCCTAAAACTACCCATCACAGGAAACATTCTGAATTTTTACTTTCCAAAATAATCTCATCCTGTATGATTTATAAGCATTTTAAGCAAGTGGGGACATGGCCAATGTCTTCATATTTCACCCTCTCCTTGTAATACCCATGTCATACCCATGTCATTATACATATGTGTCCTCATATGTCACAAAAACATCCCCACAGACACACACAGACACACACACACACACACACACACACACACACACACACACACACACACACACACACACACACACACACACACACACACACACACACACACACACACACACACACACACACACGTTTGTTTTTGTGACATGTGAGGACATTCCATAGGCGTAATGGTTTTTATACTATACAAACCGTATTTTCTATCCCCCAACACTGCCCCTGCCCCTGCCCCTGCCCCTGCCCCTAAACCTACCCATCACTGGAAACATTCTGCATTTTTACTTTCTAAAAAAAACCTCATCCTGTATGATTTATAAGCATTTTGAAAAGTGGGGACATGGCCAATGTCCTCATATTTCACCCTCTCCTTGTAATACCTATGTCATACCCATGTCATTATACACGTGTCCTCATTTGTCACAAAAACATCCCCACAGACACACACAGACACACACACACACACACACACACACACACACACACACACACACACACACACACACACACACACACACACACACACACACACACACACACACACACAACACACACACACACACACACACACACACACACACACACACACACACACACACACACACACACCTATCTTTTTGGAAAAGCCTACCCTCTGGGAGCACATATGATGCATAGGTAGGAAGTTCACAAGATTTGGAAAAGATCTTTGTCTAGTCATAGTAGAGTAGTGGCGGTTCTATGGCCCCACCCTGTGGTGTATCTCAGTCTTTATGTCTTTCACTTCAAATCTCTTGTGCAAACAATCTCTGTTTCTTCCAGACATTACCTGTGACTGAAAAGAGAGGGAGAAAGAAAGAAAGAAACACAGACAGAAAGGGAGAGGCAGAAAATAGTTCTTCTGAATTCTTTCCCCACACAGCAAGATTTATTGGGCTAGCTGAGGTGAATATGTCTCTGTAATGCATACAGGCTAATATCCCGGTCCACAATCCACAGCATTAGGGCAGGCGTGAATGCATTTGGCTGGTTACAGCCCTCACTAATCAATCAAATGCACGCGGAGGGTGTTTTTGCTCACAGAGCCCCACTTCTTGCTCATTACAGCCACAAATCATACATTACACATTCTTTACGATCCTAAATCTGCCGCTCACTCCTACCAAGACTCATAAAACTGAAAATACACCATCAGTTTATTAGTCTTGGGAGAGATTTAGAAAAACACACATTCAACAATGAGAAGCTTACGCTATCGTCTGGCCATCATGTGGATGAGAAAAGCAAAAAACAAAAAAACACAAACAAAAAACACATTTTTGAGCTGACAAGTGCAAATTTAAGATAGAGAACGGATAGCCAGCAAATACACATTTCAGTACAAGAGAAAGATGAGATGCCATGAATAAAATTACATTTATTGTCTATGTGCTTGCAGGGCAACATGAAAAACCATCAAACTAGTAAACTTGAAAATATCAATCCAAGCATTAAATCGTTGGATGATTTTTTTGTGTTATTCAGTTAACAGCATGAGAAAACTGAAAATCTAATCTATAACATACAGAAGGAAAGATTTAGACCATAAAACTAGGTCTAAACGTCTAAATTCACAGATGCGATGGTGAGCAGGGGATGATGGAACCGATTAGTTTTGGTTAGGTTCAGTAAGACGCGAAAATGGGTGTCTGAGGGTGCCGACCGGCCTCCATTAGTGGGCTCGTGTGGGTGGTAGAGGTCTGGAAGGCACCGGGACGGGCGATAATGAGGGTAATCTCACCCAACAAACCAGCTAGTAGGGTCACAATCCATCTTTCCTTTTGAAAGCGGCTCTTAACGCCACAACAACATGGTGTAGTCGATCAGATGGTCACAGGAAGCATTTCAAATGCAGGACATTTCTAAAGGGAAATGGATTCCCTGAGTGCAGATGAATGAAAGACAACTCTTCGGAAGGAGAACCTGAGAAAATGTCTGTCTAAAAATAATTAGAAAAAAAAAAGAAACGGTTACACAATATCTTGTGGGTTTCAACATCCTTGCATTCCCGAAGACCTTTCCGGAAAACCAAACTCTGATGTGACACAAATTGTATTCATAGAACTGCCGCTACAACTTCAATGGACATGCAACAACCGAGATAGTTTACCTTAGCCCGTAGAAACTAGGACACTACGTTTATTCACACTTAGCTCTATTACACACACACTTTCCTCAGAGTTTCAGTGGCAGCTAGTCAGGCCTGTCTCCGAGGCTGATGTTTCTATGGCAGCCCATGCTAAAGTCCTTAAAGGCTTTAAGCAGCTTATAAACTTCGGAGGAAATAAACTTCAACATCCCTCCGCAGATTTGGAAGCCGTTTAAATCCTACAGGGTTTGATGTACAACCCACATGCTTCTAATATCTAAACTGATTACACCGAAAATTGTGCGCACTGCAGTTTAATATCCCTTAAACGATCCGGTCCGTCTCCAATTAAAGGTTTGTCATATAATTTCATGTTATTTTTATGTGTTTTACCATTTTTCACGCATAAATAGGTGGTTTAACACGATTACAGTCACAGCTAACGGAGACAGACGTTTCATTCTTAGCGAATGCAGCTAGTTCAGGCAAAAAGAAGATGCTAATTGCATTTGTCGCTCCATTGTAATAGGCTTTGGGAAATCAGGTGCTTGCCTGCCTAAAAATGCTAAAAGTCCAAAATAAAAAGAAGTTTAATGGTACTTTGGAGCTCCAGCGTTTCACCAGCTTACAGTAGATTTCATTTTGCACATTTTGTTCCATATGTTTACCTGTCCTCCATGTCCACTACGTCTCATCATGTCTAAGACTTATTTTAAATAACTGCACATGCCAAGTGTAAATCAAGGAATGTAAATAACGTAAAGTGGTGCCAAAATGTGATGCAAATGCACTTCAGAATTTTATGTGAACTAACTTAAAATGTAAATTGCATTGACACTTACTGACAAGATGAGCATGTTTGTTAATATACAAAGCAGAACTAGAGCAAAAACCAGTGTGACTGTATGTTATATATAAAAATCAATATTTATAAGAAACTTCATTAGATGAAATGTATAAGCACATATAACATGAGAATTGCCAGTATGTACTCCATTGACAATTTATACAGTAACTCATGACAGCTCAAAACAGTCTAAATGTAAGAAACAACACCAAAACAACATCAATATTACTCTGAAGTAGGCTATGAATCTATTTCACAGAAGTAATTTGAGACAAATCTAACTAATAGACAGACCTGAATGCAAACGGTGTGCCAATTTAGTTTAAATTGTTGTATCGCTTACATATTATTTATTTTGTTAAATGAATCTGAAAAAAAAAAAAAAAAAAATATATATATATATATATATATATATGCATTTTGATGATCCTAACACATCATTTTGATGATCCTAACACATCATTTTGATGATCCTAACACATCATTTTGATGATCCTAACACATCATTTTGATGATCCTAACACATCATTTTGATGATCCTAACACATCATTTTGATGATCCTAACACATCATTTTGATGATCTAAACACATCTTCGTACTAGAAGTCACACTTGTGGCTTTAGCTTTATTGTTTAGTTTCTACACTACAGCCACATCATTTTTTTATAAATTAAAATTATATATTGTTAATATTTTTGTTTTTAGGTTTGAGATTATATATTCCATATAGTTAATAACAGTCTGAATAATTCAGAGTTTTGATCTGTAAACTCTAAAAAGTGTTGGCTTTCTATACTGCATGTTGGTAGTGTATCCGTTCAAAATGACTTATGAGCAGGAACTTTTTTTTTATTTTGGTTATGCCATTTTACCCCCCTTGCCAAAATGGGGGATGCAGGAGAACGGGTTAAAACAAATAAAAATATGTACCTATTCTGGATGTACCAAAACGGACCAGAATGCAATGAATCAGATATTGAGCTCGTATAGTGATTAAGTAATGAAATAAACAATGAATACACTTATATAATATTTACAAAAGTTCATGTTATTCAATTGCACTTGACCAATATTGCTCCAATGCAGTTATTAACAATACATCACTGCATACACCATTCAAAAGTTTGGCTTCCTTGATATTTTTTAATGTTTTCTTTACCTCACCAAGGCTGCATTTATTTGATAAAAAAATAATGAACTTATTTATTTTTTTATTGTGAAATATTATTATAATTTTAAATATCTATTTTCCTAGCACCCTTAACTTCAGTGTCACATGATCTTCAGAAATCATTTTAATATGCTGACTTGCTGCTCAAGAAATATTTTGTATTTTTATCAATGTTTAAAGTTTTTGGGTTGCTTAATAATTTATTGGAAACCGTTAGTTTTTTTTCTTCTCAGTTTTATTTGATGGATAGAAATAACAGCATTTGCTTGAAACATTATTAATGTCTTTTCTGTCACTTTTTGATCAATTGAATGCATCCTTGCTAAACAAAAAGTAATTTCTTTTTTTTACTTCAGAATGAATGGAAGTGTACATTCTGAAACAGGACTCCTCCGCCCATCGAGGGACCTTCAGTTCTACACTTGTGTTGAACTCCAAATCATTTGATATCTGATCAAAACAACGGCGTGACCCTCGGCAGAAAACAGCCTTCACTCTGCTGGCGTGCAGCGCGGCTCCATTGAACGAAACGAACGCTCACTCAAAGACACAGATGTAGTCGACACTCTTGAGCAGATTCAATCAAAGCAAACTACTGGCCTAAACATATCTTCAAGCAAAACCTGGAAAAGTACGCCATATGTACAAAAGCTACAGTCGAGAAAGTGACACGAAGGATAAACAATGTCGATCACTTTGGAAACAGACAAATTGCTCTACAGGGCTTCATCGGAGTGAAATAATCACCTTCTAAAGGCTGTTTTCATTCCTATGTGTATTGCACTTAGAGACAGATATAGATTTATTTGGCTGTCTGCATCATGCACTAAAGTATCGACCATGTCAAACTAGCGGTTTGAAGGGGAGCGTTTTTGTGCTGGAAATCTACCCAGTCTTCCTTTTCACCCTCCTGCTTTCATGTTTTCAGCCCTGAAATGCCTCAGTCTGTGTAAAATTCCCCCGAATGTTGGCACTATCACCTTCCTCAAATCACAGCAATAATCCCTGCATGAATCTCTAGCTCAATTACGGCTTTCTGGAGAGCAGGATTACAGGAGGAGGTGGCAGCCTGAACTCGGGTGTGACAGGAGGAGAGATGGAGAGAGGAGAGGAGGAAAATAGACGGACGCAACAATGACGGATAAAAGCCCAAAAAGCCTGTCAGCCGTCAGCGGTGCAGTCATGCATGCAGGGCACTGCAGACGGATCCAGCGGCCGTGTATGTGTGTGCGCTTCCAGCCCTGGACTTCTCCACTAAGAGGAGAGGTGGATGAGAGCGAGGACAGGATAGTGACAGGGTGAGGTGTTTGAGAGCACAGGGTCAAGATTTTCACAGCTCCTGAGAATAATATCCAGCACAAGGGGGCATTAAATGAGAGAGAGGGGGGAACTGAGAAGAAATGACAGAGAACAGCACAGCAACACACACCGACTGCTGTTGAGAGAAGCCGTAAAGACAGAGACAGAGACAAAAATACACTAAAAGTCTACCATTTTAATTGGAAACATCTCCAACACTGATCGCAACCATTCAGTGAAAGTATACACTTGGCTAATATTAGCATCGAAAACATAAGTATGCTTACATACAACAAAACACTGCCTGTTTTTTCCTCAAAAGTGTTTTGATAGTGTAATACACTGTATGATTTATAATAGTCCTTTACGACTATTGCTCGTGACTGTAGGAACATAATCCCCGCTGTGAGCCATGTCACGCTGTAAGATCCCAGTTGTCATTAATGGCAGTCTAGATGCAGACGCATGCAGGAAGACTCGTCCAGAGGTTTGTCAGTGACTGTGAGCTGCATTTACATGCGGGATTGAAATGGTGGCTAGCAAACAAAAACAATCTCCAGCGATAATTTCAATCATGGCTCTTATTGAAAAGAAAATGAACAAAATGGCGTGTGTGTGGAGCAAGTGGTGGTTTGTTGTTGTCTCAATGATTTGAGTCATCAGGTTCTGTCCTATTGGTTTTTGATCTGGCAGTTGTCGTGGGAGAACAACGGAAGCTTGTTTCTGCCACAGTTTCTGCCAATAAAACAATGTGAAAGATAATTGCGAGTTTATATCTCATAATTTTGACTATAACTCGCAATTGTGAGTTTATATAACACATTTCTTACTTTATAACTCACAATTGTTAGCCTGCACATCAAGACGTTGGGTCTGGGGACACTGTTGGCAGGGCTCAATCCGAGGGGCGGGATATATGGTAAATGGTAAATGGACTGCATTTATATAGCGCTTTCAACAGACTCATGGCCATCCAAATTGCTTTACATCGTGCCTCACATTCACCCATTCATTCACCGATATAAAAAGAGCCTCTCAGAGTGGCAGTGTCTCTCAGAAGTCATGATGGGCAGAGGATCACCAATTTCCCAAATGCTGCGGCGGAAATTGGTAAATAGTGGAGAAATGCATATTTCCAATATAAAAAAGGAGTTTCTCAGTGAAATATTGCAAAGAGTTTGAAGTTATCATCATCTAAAGTGCATAATATCATCCAAAGATTCAGAGAATCTGGAACAATCTCTGTTCACTCACTTATTCATACACCGATGGCGTCAGTCATGCAAGGTGCCATTCAGCTCCCCGGGAGCTGCTGGGGTTAGGTGTCATGTTCTTGGACATCTCGACACTTGGTCAGTGTCAACTACAGAGCCACTGCCGCCCCTAAATATACACAGGATAAACGGCTGTCTTTCAAATTCTCTCTGCACGCAATAGAATAGCGCTCCAACCAACCAGAGCAAAGAAGAAAAGTTCGCCGTGGGCCAGAGCCTGCTGCCATCCGCCATGATGGGGAGGAGCAGGGAGCGCGGGACTCTCAGGAGGTGGAGGAGTATCGAGCCGTCCACCGAGCGTCCAGTACCATTGCATGGCACTGTGAGGAAGAGCCTCTCGGCTGCCTGAGAACCGAGTAGCAGTGTGCCTGGGAACTGGAAATGTTTAAGGAAATAAGAAATGTTTCGTGAAATCAAATCATCATATTAGAATGATTTCTGAAGGATCATGAAACACTGAAGACTGGAGTAATGATGGTGAAAATCCAGCTTTGATCAAAATTGACATTTTAAAGTATATTAAAAGAGAAAATGCTATTTTAATTTGTAATATTTCATAATATTGCTGTTTTACTGCTTTTTTATGGTGACAGTGATGATGATGATTAATTAAATGCAGCCTGGTGAGCATAAATACTTCTTTCAAAAGCCTCAACATTTTGAATAGCCTATTATTATTAATATTACTGGATCAATATAGTAGGACACTAATGAAAACTCCAAAAGCTCTTTAGGGTAACAACTGTACTCTCTTTTCACAGTGTGTGAATGGAGCAGAATTAATTGCAGACAAGTGTCAAAAGTGTCAAAAGAAGAATATTAAGGAAGCATGAGAGATTTCAATACAGTACTCACCTTGCAAGATTTATAACTATGTGACGGCAGCAGAGAAACTCAAGAACAAAACAAGCTGCGTTATTTTATGTATGACTGACAGCAGTGGGCAAGGTCAACATCGCCAGGAAGTGGCTTTTATTGTGCAGAAAAAGGATGAGCTCACACACGCAGTAGCATGGTGACAGATAGACGCACTGAAACACAGTAAATGATCAGTGGCAGGAGGCCTGGGTGGCTCGCTCTGTTCTCTGCCATCTGAGGACCGGGGGTTTGTCATTCGGCACACTGCTGCTTTCAAAACTCAGACTCCCCAGTACCTCGGCAGGGGAACGTCTCCTCATGTCATCTCAAACTTCGAAAGCAGAGCGTTTCAGACACTCGGTTCGGCATGCATGATGCTGTGGGGCAAGGAGGCAGCCCATCGAGAGAAGAGAGCCGCCTCCCTCTCGCTTTCTGAGGAGACACACCACTTCACAGTCAGTCTGATTCTGGTGATTCGCCCCTTTATGTGACCCCTCAACATACGAACTCACACTCATGTACACAAACACACACAGTCACTGACCAGAAGCTAGCCAGGGGGAAAAATCCTAAAATATGAACCCAAGAGAGTGTAAATTGAAATAAAAAAATGAAGAGAGAGATAATATAAATATTTGTATAATAATATTATATATATATGTATGAAATGTACTTAATCAATTATGAACGGTTTATTCAGCAAGGATGCATTAAATTGATAAAAATAGTGACAGTACATATTTATCATATTACAAAAGGTTTCCATTTAAAATAAATGTGGTTCTTTTGAACGTTCTATTTATCAAATTATCCAGAATATATATATATATATATATGCTTCACTGACTACAATTCACTGGCAAACTAAAACCATTATTAGCTAGACTTAACCAACATGGAAATTCAAGTAGCTGGTCTTTTCGATTTTCACCTTTACACACATCCAAAACACAGAATGTATCTTCTCTAAGGTACCGTGCTTTTTAATTAATAAGCATTTAACTCAACTCCACTGATTATCTTCGGATTTTGAATGAAAAAAAAAACCTCAGATCAAGACTTTTTCTCCAGGAAATAACCTCCATATGTATGTGGCTGATGATAAAGGCTCAGTGCTGTGTTCATCTGTCTCTTCTGGCTCTAATTCCCAGACACGTATTGGCCATAATTGCCACTTGAGGAACACTTGGCATCCAGCATTTCTTCTTTCCACTGAGGTTGCATTTAAACCCAGTGGAGTGGATGGGCAGGGCGCAGTAGGGTAGCTCTCATGCAGGAAGGCTATATAATGGGGGCATTTATTAAACGAGGGTGTAATCGCTCTATGTGGGGCCAGCTCTGAGGGTCTCAAGTGCCTGCTGGGGCAGTGGGGGGCATGGCTCCTACCCGCTTGACTTTCCAAATCAAGTATCATTGGTGTAATGCACAGCAGGGTCTCTGGGTTTACCAGTCAATAGCTCATTTTAGGCTACTTTTAACCCACTGAGAGGAGAAAGGGAACAATGTTTCTGACAATGTCCTGCAGTCTTCTTATATACAAACATAGATTTGAAATGGAGGAGAAGGACAATAGCTATTGAGACATATTTGGAAATGTTTTGTCTTTGTATTATTCTCTCGCTTCAGACAAATGCGATGGTTGCCGCCGATAGTTTAAAGAAATTATATTTTATAAAACTAAAAAATATGACATATATTGACACCATCATAAAAAGATTCACGGTAACACTTTATTTTAGGGTCAATTCTCGCTATCAACTAGTTGCTTATTAGCATACATATTAGTGAGATATTGGCCGTTTATTAGTACTTATTAAGAAGATATTCATGCCTTTTTCTGCATGACCATATTCTACATCCCTTAATCCTGCCCAATACCTAAATTTAAACGCTACAAAAGCTACCTTACTAACTATTAATAAGCAGTAAATTAGGAGTTTAATGAGGTAAAAGTCATAGTTAATAGTGAATATGTGTTCCCCATAAAGTGTCACCATATTCACCACACAAAAAAAGGCATAAACCATATTTATCCTTGTTTATTCCATATTAAAATGTAGTTTGAGTCCAGTGTTACCCTAAAAAAGTAATTAAATATTTGGTACTGATTACACATTAAACAGTGTAATTAGATTACTGTACCAATTACACTCTAAAAAGCATTGCATTAAATATTACTATTTAGCTTCTAAATCCCATATCAACATCATCCAGTTGAACAATATGTGATAAGTGAACTTGAAAAAATGATAAATACAATTTTTTTTTTGTGTGTGTGTGTGTGTGTGTGTGGAGGGGGGGGGGGGGGTGCGCAACCCACCAGTTGAGAAGTGTGAGGTGCCTGGTCATCGAACCTGGCATGAAAACTTTCCAAAATCTTCCAGTTACAAACTCATTAACTAGTCATGACAATGTAAAGAAACCAAGATAACAGATTACTATAACATTGACTGCACAACACTTGTGAGTGTTACTACTGTGGCTTTTTTTGTGGATGAAAGAATGTTACACAACAAATAAGATGATTTTACGATGTAAGCTAACCATAATGGCAGTGTTGCCTCCGCTGAAGCAGAAAACATAAAACTTTACCCTATATAAGAGGAGGAAGGAGAGCTGTATGTGGGAAGACAAAATGCAGAGCAGCGATTTAATGATGGCTAATGCTGACATATAATAGCAGCTTGCAGATGAAGGTTTGCACATGGCTTGTTTTTAAAGCCCATATTCTTTAAGAAACTTGGTTAGAGCCGAACGTATACAAGCCGAAGACATGTTTTATATGTTGCATAAGTGTCTAAAATCAATGTTGTATAACATAATATCATTCAGTCAAGCTTTGTGATATACAGACTGTTTGTGATTGATACCCTCATTTTACCAACACTGTGATTCTCAAATGTTCACTGATTCAATCAAACATAGTCTCTGTGATCAGTTAACATGCAATATCCTTAGATTAAACCTGCAACCATAATAACAGAAAACAATTGTGAATTTAAAAGACTTTGAAACTTTCTTTAAGGTTTAAATATGTATTCAACACCATTTAGACCAGCTTTGTTTTGTCAAACACTCAAGCAGGTCCTTTGTCTCACTTTCCGACTCATGCCAGACTCTTTTTTTTCACTTTTCCAGACAATACTCCCATTTATAGCCTGAGAGAGGTTGACAGCATTAATACTGGTGTTTAACAGCAATGAATGACATGCCTCATGCCATGTTAAAGACATGACAGACAAAATGGACCATGTTTCTGTTCATACAGTGCATGTCAATCAAACGTACTTTTAAAATCTACGTACAGAGCCATATTTAGCACCCCAAACAGCGCTAACAGTAACTGACAAGCATATTCTGCTATTCAGAGACTCAACCGCTCCTGTGTACTCAACGCAATATCAGTGTGTCGCTAAATGTGGTACATCTGGAACACTTTCATTCTCATTAACCCAAATGAATTCAGACAGATCTCAGCTCAGGCACACGCATAGAGCCATCTCTGCCAGCTTTCAACTTTCTCAAAGGGCAGAAAAAAAAAGACAAAATATCATCGCATCAAGTTTAATTACCTTGTTTGCTGTCTGAGAATTTGATTACCCTTTAAATTTCGCACATTTTGATCTTCTTCTGCGAGACAGTGTGATGTGTTTTGACAACATGCACAAAGTTTTACACTATTGTACTATAACATCCAGTTTGAGAAATGTCACTGCAAATATCTCTACTGCATGCGCTGGTTTGTTTGCTTCATGGTGTCTTTTTACAGTTTCGTTTCACAGCTTGTAGATTATTTTACTCCGCAAAGTTTAAGGTGAGAGACAGAAGACTGTTCCCTATAGGGGAAAACGGGTTTTAAAAACCACTGGGATGTTTATGATAGAGACAGCAACTGGCCTGCTCCGGCCTCTAAGAGCCACTCATTACAGAGAACAGCAGCAGTGTATTCTGGGTACCAAGACACAGTGGAAGCCATTAAAGAAGAGACAAAATGTGTGTGAAGTGAGAGTGAAAGAGGGAGAGTGTATGATTGGCATCTGCCTCTCCCTCTGAGCCACATGAGCTGTGTGACGCGAGGCATGATGGTGTGTCTGATCTGCTGTCAGAAAGTCAGAGGTATCTGGGCACATACACAGTTACACAAGCATTCCCAGACACATTCTGAACACTGGCCAAGCCACAGTATAAATGTAATGTAAAAAAGACATGCGTCTGTTATAAAATAACTAGGGGTAGTCTAGGGATATAGTCTGGGGATAGTTGCATAGTTCGTCAACCATCTTAGTTGATTAGTGTGTTTAATGCTAGTTTATTTTTCTTTTTATATATACAGGTTTTGGACAGTGAAACCGAAACACAGGCCAATATAGTGTTGGAGGTTTCACGCCTATATATGTGCCGCCTTGTGACCAATCTTCACTGATTTTACATTCCATCTGTAAGATGAGAGTGTGAAGGTTGAATTAGAAGAGCAATTGCACAGGTGTATAAAAAATGCAATCCATAGAAGATAATGGGTGACATCTACGTTCAATAGAGGACAAATTGTTGGTGCACGTCTCACTGCCACATCTGTGACCAGGACAGTAAGTCTTTGTGGTCTATTGCTGTGGCATACCTCCATGAAGGACAAGCCACATCCAACTGTCGAGAGGAAGCTGTCTGAAAGGGATATCCAGGTAATAGGCTGCCCAACTCACGGCAGAATTAAATGTGCACCTTGACTCTCCTGTTTCCACCAAAACTGCATGCTGGAAGCGCCACAGAGTCAATATTCAAGGTCGAGCTGCTGTAGGCAAACCTTTGCCAAACGTCAATTTCAATGGTACCAACAAAGGAAATCTTGGGCTGTGAAAAATGTACAACATGTATTGTTCTCTCATGAGTCCACCTTCACAGTCTTTCCCACATCCAAGAGAGAAGCACCAAAGAGGCTTAACGCCCGGACTGCTGAAGCTCAGAGTGAAGCACAGGGGTGGATCAGTGCTGGTTTAGCCTGCAATATCATGGCATTTCCTAGGCCTACTTGTGCGAGATGGGCACGTCAGGAGGACAACGTGCGCCCAATGTTCAAACATTGTACCCTGAAAGGGGTGCCCTATATCAGAATGATAATGCACCAATACAAACAGCAAGATTGCTGACAGAATGGTTTGATGAACATGAAAGTGAAGTTAAACATCTTCCATGGCCTGCACTGTCACCAGCTCTGAATATTATTGAGCCACTTATGGGTATTTTGGAGGAGAGGGTCAGGTAACATTTTCCTCCACCGGCATCACTGTCTGACCACTGTTCTGATAGATAGATAGATAGATAGATAGATAGATAGATAGATAGATAGATAGATAGATAGATAGATAGATAGATAGATAGATAGATAGATAGATAGATAGATAGATAGATAGATAGATAGATAGATAGATAGATAGATAGATAGATAGATAGACAGGTAGATAGACAGACAGACAGACAGACAGACAGACAGACAGACAGACAGACAGACAGACAGACAGATAGATAGATAGATAGATAGATAGATAGATAGATAGATAGATAGATAGATAGATAGATAGATAGATAGATAGATAGATAGATAGATAGATAGATAGATAGATAGATAGATAGATAGATAGACAGGTAGATAGACAGACAGACAGACAGACAGACAGACAGACAGACAGACAGACAGACAGATAGATAGATAGATAGATAGATAGATAGATAGATAGATAGATAGATAGATAGATAGATAGATAGATAGATAGATAGATAGATAGATAGATAGATAGATAGATAGATAGATAGAACAACAGAGAGATCTACAGAGCAATTCAATGTTAATTTCAAAGTAGTCAATTTTCCAGCTAGTCAATTTCAAAAATATAGTTATGCACATATCTAATAGTATCATTAAACAACTGACCGCTTTTCCACTCAGGCACGATGTATCCACTATACTGCAAAATTCTTTCCTGTCTGACGGATTCAAAATAGTCTCTTTTTAAGTCATAATTGCAATAAAGATCCCACATTTCTGTGGCCTCATGCACATCGGCCTTTAATTCTTCATATCAGCTCTAAATGATAAATGTGCCATGGGGGAACAAGAATCAGCCATACAGCAAAAAAACACAGAGTCTTAGCATCAGCTAAACGAACATGCGTTCAGTGGAAAATTACAAACCCAGCACACCGCACACTTACATGTACCAGTGTGTCGGAGGCAGGGTTGCATAAGTGTGTGCGAGAGTGAAAAGTACAAACGCGAGCCGTGTGGCATGTAAGTAAATTGGGTTCTGCTCCACTGCTCATTAAAAAGAGGTATGCGCCGTAGAAAGGAACGGATAACGTATAGTTTGTCAAAAACACAGCGCAGGTTGGCCGGCGTGTTTGTGCATTCAGGGCAGGGAAAAGAGTTGTTTCCTGCAATGAAACACAAATCTCAGCATGTGTGTGTGTGTGTGTGTGTGTGTGTGTGTGTGTGTGTGTGTGTGTGTGTGTGTGTGTGTGTGTTTATTTCCCCTTGTGTGTTTGTTTATTTGTGTGCCCGTGTTTTTCTACAAAGTATCAAAGGCACACACAAGGAAGGCAGATAACATGGCCCCACCCAGTCCAGAGCACGCTCACACTGGCAGATAAGGGAATCTGGGTCAGGCTTAAGTTACGGAAAGAGCCAGAAGATCTTGCCTGTGCCGAAACAGATGATGAGCGTGGCACAAGGGATACCGGTCGCTGCTGAAATATAGATGTTTGAGGCTGGCAGTCAACGCCCTCGCTAAGCTGAACACGAATGTATTCACTGAAAAAAAGAAAACTGCATAATATTACAATATACCGTATATTTTCTAGTTTTCCAGTTAAAATATCTAAAAATACCTACAATTATAATTGTACTTCAGAAGCAACACCGCATAAGATATTAAAGGGTTCCTGGTGGGCTTTTTTTTTTTACATTTTCAACTTGCTTTAGTGTGTAATGTTCCTTTTTGAGCATGAAAAAGGTCTGCAAAGTTATAAAGCTCAAAGTCTCTCCAAATGGAGTTATATTGAGTTACATTTCTGAAACGTGGAAAGCCAATGGACAATCACAACACACTGATCCAGTTGACCAATCAGAGAACTTTGAACTAAACCTTGTTACTGACAGACTGGGAAGAGAGGTTCTGCAACAATGTCAAATATGAAAAAAAAAAACGTAATAGGTCCCCCTCCCTTCATCCTTCCCTTGAATCCTGTAACAAATTCTTCCATCATGGGTCAAAATGCTTGACGTTTTGTCCAGAAAGCTTATATATTTTCGTTTTTATATTTAAAAAATGTTTAAAAGATTTTTTTTTTTTTTTTTTTTGAAAAAAAAAAAAAAAATTAAAGGACAACTCCGGCGAATTTTTAAGTTTATCTTGATCGTTATATCTTTGTGAGTACAATCTATAGAAGAAAAAAACGAACCTGATTGGTGCTTGCAACGCGGAAATATTACAGTTAATGCCCAGAGCCCCCCCTTAGCTAAAACGGCAGCTTTGGGGGCATTCAAGTAAAGAGTGTCTTTGTGCCTCTTAACAGACACAAAATGCAATTAAAATGTCTGTCCAACATGAACAGGTCCCTTACATCACAACGAGATTATTTTAAATTACTGCACATCTTTCCTCAAGCCGGGTGTGCCCAAATGGAGGGATAAATACAGTTTACATTACACCTCCATAGTGGCTGCACCCGTCTTTACCCACCGAATGGCATTTTTCTTCAACTGGCCCGGCTGTGTTGTGTCTGTGTAAGTTATCAAGTGTTCGCTGCAAAGTTTTACAATTCGGAAAGGCACAAACGCGAACCATTTCTTCTTCACTTGTGAGCCCGATCGGATCATCACTCTAGTGATGCCCGGCCATGAACGAATCGTTCTTTTGAACCGGTTCTTTTTAGTGAACCAGGCGAACCAGTTCACCAAATCGGACTGAATCGTTCTAAATGGTTCGCGTCTCAAATCAGCGCTGATCGCACAAGTTACTTTAGTTACTCACTTTCTGACATGAGTGACAGTCCCTCCGAATCGAAATAAACTAATGTCTTGAATTTTATGTTGTAACTCCAACCGTTCACTGAACTGAGTCATTTTTTGCTGTGAGATCTGATGAACTCACGAGCCGCTGATACTGAGCATGTGTGACTAACTGAACGAGCAGTGGTCCACGGATGTCATGTAAGGGACCTGTTCATGTTGGACAGACATTTTAATTGCAATTTGTGTCTGTTAAGAGGCACAAAGACACCCTTTACATGAATGCCCCCAAAGCTGCCGTTTTAGCTGGGGGGGGGGGGGGGGGGGGCTCTGGGCATTAACTGTAATAACTCCGTGTTGCAAGCACCAATCCAGTTCGTTTTTTTTTTCAATAGACTGTACTCACAAAGATATAACGATCAAGATAAACTTAAAAATTTGCCGGAGTTGTCCTTTAAGCATTTTTTTTTATGAGCTTTGGGTCCACCCACCCGATGGAAGGATGAACGCTTGATTTTAATAAAAAGATTATAATATAAGTGCCTGGCCACGTTCACACAGTATTTGAGTCCTTAATATCTTCACACATAGTTATTTACGGGAGTGACACCCACATTCTCGGAAAACCCGTGCTACTGTAAGTTGTTGTACACTGTAAAAAATTCCCGTCTCCAATTGAACATTTTCTAGTGAGTGATCACATCTACATTTTTCAGTTGGCCAAATTGAATTTCTGTGAATTAAATTGCATCAATTCACAGAAATTCAATCTGGTCAATTGTTAATTTAGATGTGATCACTCACAAGAACATTTTCAATTGGAGACCTGAATTTTTTACAGTGTATGAACAGAACATTCTGAGACATTTTGACACCTGTAACTAAAGGTGCTTGTTAATCTTAACAACTGACAGTGTAAACGTAGCTTATTTGATCTGTTTTGCACTTATTTTCACAAAACAAAGGGGGACAAAAATGACTAAATAGGATGATGGGACTGAATATTTATGTAAACAAGTCTTTGCAGTATTGCAGGAAAACAAAAAAAACCCAAAACAAATTAAAAACTCATAAAAAAGGTCGTTTTGTAGTGTGGCCTGAATAAAACAGCAAGTTTTTTTTGGGAATGTGACATGTCAAAAGGTAAATACCTAATTATACTAGTGCAAAAGAATTAAACAAGGAACAAATGAGGTGACCTGTGTGATTGTCTGGAAGGAAAATACATTAATCACCAAAGGATTCAGGCAATGCACAGGCGAGGTTGTTAAGACTTAGTTAGCCAGCGTTTCTGCAAAACAAACACGTTTTCTCACCTTTAACCTTTGCTCTTATTAGTCCAATAATCCAAACCTCGCTGCATTCTTTCCTCTGCATGTAAAAATCATTTTTCAGGTACCGACGCCCGCTTCGGGGCCACAATAATCTCAGAGCCAGCTTTAATATTTCATCGAAGTGTACCGCCATAAAACTAGAGCTGACAATTTAATTAGATGCCAATGTCTTTGATAAATAGCGTCGGGAGCTATGCATCTAATCTCACGTTTAACAGTGAAATCAATATCTGCATAAATCATTCAGGGCCAGAGTCATTACCAAGCGGCGTGAGGTAGAGGAGTGCAAAATGTATATTTAATACGAGAGCTGACATGAAAACAAGCAAAGGGGAGGAGGGGAGAAGAGAGGAAAGAGGACAAGGTTTGTTCACAAACTGCAACAGGGTGCAATTTATTCTCCGCTCAGGTTAGGTTCGTTTGGTGGTGTAATTTGACATCAGGCAAGCGTAAATTCTGCTAACTTGTTTGTTCAGGGAGCTCTTTAAGCGAGTGCTCTCTGGCAAATTAGATTCACTGTGGCGCACCGTCACACTGGGACACACACATAAATGCGGAGAAAAAAAGTTCAATGTGGGACTTGTTCGAAAATGTAGAGTTTAACCAAAAACCAGGACAGAATTAGACATTTTAACAGTGTCGTTTGTAAATCTTTCAGCAAATGAAACCACCATATAGTTCCCCAGTACTCTGCTATGCTTTCGACAATTAAGAGCAAACTAAATCGAGTCCAACCTCAGGAAAAGCGCTGCGCATCAGTTTGTCGATCCCGCATTTTACACCAACTTGATCTCAGCACAATTCCCCATCAATCTGGCACGCAAACTCCTATCTCAAAAACGCTGACTATACCAACGCCTATTTAAATCGTCCAAGTAAGCCCGTTTATCCAAAAGCTCTCCAGAGCTAGATTTGAGCGGAGACGGGGAGGATAAACGAGTGAAAAAATACTCCATTCATCTGGAGTATTTCTTCCTGAGCTCGTCACCTCTCTCCTCCCCACTGTGGTTGGATTTACATTTCTATGAGGCTGAATGCATACTAAAGCTGTGGATGAGTGCAGAACATCTAGGCCAGTCGCTGCTACCAGGGCTTGTTCTTAAGCATGTGAAATATCGCTGGGAATCCAGAGCCCTGCCTCCACCTCCAGCAGGTGAACACCATCTCAGTGTGCAACACCTGCCCCAGCTGGACGCCATTAGAGGGACGAAAAAAAACATTGCACAAGGATGTGGCAATATCTTTAGCCATGCTATTTTTGTAATACCTCTTTTATGTGAAAGAAATCTTGGAGTGGCAGTACAGAGGAAGAACAGAAACATGCTTGAAGGTGAGTGTACATTGTGGAATAAGTGAAAACTTGCTGTAGAAGGGAAAGGATTTATGCTAATACTTCCTATAGCGCCCCCTTTTGAATAATAGAGCACTGCAGTGATGACTACTTCTTACAAGCTTTGTTCATCATCATAATCTTAAAATGATTAGTTCACTAGTTCAAATTCTCTGAAAGCTACCCCATATCTCATCCAAGATGTTCATGTCTTTCTTGTTTTTTGAGGAAAAGATTGCAGGATTTTCTCCACATAATGGACTTTAATGGAAACCAACGGGTTGAAAGTCCAAATCAATGCAGTTTCAAAGGGCATTTAAAAAATAAACATTTCAACATTTTAACCACAAATGCTTGACTTTTGTGCTTCTTCACGACGTATGATATCTAGTCAGAAGGGTCTCGTGCCGTGACGTAGTTGGAACTAACGACCCAGTGCGAAAAATCTTGTTCTCATTAAAATTTACATTTATTTTTGTGAAGGCCATTTGATTTAGTCTTTATGACCTCCCCGACGAGATGAAGTCATACGTTGTGAAGAAGCGCAAGACCGAAGTCGAGCATTTGGGTTTAAAAAGTATATATATTTTCTTCGTTTTGAAAAAAACCGCCAAAAAAACAGATGGTTTCGCCAGATAAGATTTAGATTTTTCAAAGTAAATGTTTTTAAAAAGGGGGACATTGCGGATCTCATACATGAAAATATATTGAGCTTGTGCTCACCACGCCCTATTTCAGACATTTATTCAAAAACCCAGAGACTTTGGACCGCTGGAACCAGAAGTGCTAAAACTAATTCCTGTGTTTTGGCCTACAAGAATGCATCATCCCTGCAACGTTTTATATGAAATTAAGCTTATGTAGCTAGAATGTTATCTGTTTTTGGACTCCCTGGGAATTGAACCCATGACCTTCCATGATCTGCCTTTTGAGCTATGAGAATGCTGCAAGCTATTTCCTATCTTATCAACACTGCATAGTGAAAAGGTAGTAAAACAACCAGCAACTAAACATATAATCCCTTAACAAAATACAGAAGAATCATGTACTTGAGCCTTCCAAGTAGGCATCACATTCCAATTCCGTTACAGGAAGCATTCCTGATCTCTCGGGTGTCAGATTCAGAAATTCATGGATTACGCAAACGACACGGTGCTTTTCCCCATGGGCACCGACAGTCCAATTCAACTGAGAGCAATATCATTAACTCTGGGCAATAAGAAGAAATTAAGAGGTTTAAAATAGCGCTTAATTCATTGATTCATTGCCCATAAAAGCATCTTTCAGAAAATGAAAGGCAGTCACCGACAGCAGGGGGTGTACAGTCGTGAAGCCATCTACAGTGCAGTAATTAGAAATCCGCCTTGTCACAGCAACCCAGAGTATTAAGCTCCAACCCAAAACACCACCCAGATGTTTCACCCAGTCATTACTGTAGACGTTTTGGGGGGGAACTACATATGACCCCATAATTCAAGCCGCACTGCGCCGCCACAGCCCGTTGGAAGGTGTTTTCCAATCTCGTGTTAATTTGTCATGCCTTCTTCCAGTTTAATTAAAAGTAACACATCGAAGGCAATGTGAGACGTGGGTATTAACATGATGACCGATAATGTGTGCCACCAAATAGGGCCTGGCTTTCATTTAGAAGAGGAAAAAAAGAACCAGTAGTCTCGGTAGGCTACACGTAACGCCATGGCTTAGCCTTAATCCCCCCTGTCAGTCATAAGAACGTATTTTCCTAATTGCCTTTCAAGTTATGCGAAATTAGCACCTACGCAAGTCAAATTACGATGCTATGGTGTGAACAAAAGAGCGTACGGTGCTGCCACAGACCCGCTCAAGGACTCATTAATTCCAGCGTGGTGGAAGAGGTACTCGTAGACGACGGAATGAGAGCTCTGGGGCACAATGTGGGAGATCTCAAGGGAAGAAAACCTCCAGGTTTCAGAGCCTCTCCGGTGATGGGACCTCTGGGGCGAGGGGCTGGAAACACTGTTATTCCAGCCAATTCAAGCCAGCAGTGATGTCATTAGCCCCGCTTGTATAGACGTTCGTCTTGTTTATGGACTGCAGTTGGAGATACAAACTCATGCATTGTTAAACATTTGATTCAGCACGCACGTCGCGGGGGGTTCAAACAGACATTTATCGGCCAAATAACAGCATGCTGACTTTCTCTGGAAGGCCAGATTGATCACGACAGATTGAGATGTGAGGTCGGACAGCAGGGCTAATCAGCTTACAGAGCTAGCACGTACAGGAGGACCTTTTCAGCAAATTTTGTGGGCTGGTTGAAATTGTGATGCTTTTGTTCAAGTTTCAAGAGGATAAGCTGACATTTCAAACTGGGTTCGGAAGCAATGAATAAGACTGTGGTAATTATAACCAGTAATATTGTAGTTTTGTTCCAAACCGATTTGCCTAATGCATGCTATTCACTCATTCACGGATTTCTTTTCATGCAAATATATCAAATATTATTTAGGGTGAATTCAGGGGGGTTGGGACACGTTTTGCCAGTGAGATGCCTTAGAAAAAGAAAGTGTCCCAATCAACCTGAATTTAACCCTAATACCAAGACACTTTTGGTAATCAGCTTTTTGACTCAAACGGAAACAAAACTCTCACAAACTTATTCTAATTAAACATCAAAATTTACAAAGAACATTTCGGTTCATTTGAGGTCCAGCGTTTGCTTCTGAACTCAAAATACACAGAGTCTAAAATCACTCAGGAGGTTAATAACACACATGCTCAGCCGTAACTGATGAGATAAACTATTTTGCCCTCCTCCAAATTTGATTTGAAAGTTCAGAAGTATAAAAGCGAATGAGCCCCATTTTTGGTTGCATGACAACCACAAGCATAAATGAATTATTATATGCCTGTCATGTAAAAATAGAAGGCAGACAATCACAGTTTGATGGGCACATATAGTTTAGGGCCATTCACATCTACCTCTATTCTTGCTGATCCTTGGAGCAATCGCACCCCCCCCCCCCCCTCTCTCTCTCTCTCTCTCTCTCTCTCTCTCTCTGAGTCTACTTATCATGCTTTACAGCTCAACATCCCATCATCATCCCCATGGCAACAACTTCAGCTGCTTATCCTAATCACTTGAAGTTAACCTTGATATGAAAACGTTCCCATGGGACTACTCACGCCATTGTGTCAGCTTCTGAAGGAAAGCTCTTCCAATAATAACCATAAAAGACATCACTGCCGGAATGTGAGAGGGAGAGAGGCCAGTGGATGAATGGGGGGGAGAGAGAGAGAGAGAGAGAGAGAGAGAGAGAGAGAGAGAGAGAGAGAGAGAGAGAGAGAGAGAGAGAGAGAGAGAGAGAGAGAGAGACTCAGAAGTCGCAGCACTTAAGAGAAGACCAGAACATTACAGAAAAAGCTGTAAGATCATACGCATGTGTATAAGGTCTGCTGTCCAAGGTGCTGAGACCCGGCTCCACACATATAATGGCTTTAAAGCTGCTGCAAGAGATTGTTCTTCAGTATCAAACATAAAAGCATATAATACCTGTCAGATAATCATTAAAAGATGTGCCTTGAGAGATCACACTATTGCACACAAAAGACCAAAGGACTGTAAATTGAAATAAAACACTGTTGCGGTGCTTACATAATGACTTTCATGTCCTTGTGCCAATACACACACACATGAAAATCATTAATCATACACAAAAACATGAAAATATTTAATTGGCTTATCAGTACAAGCTAGAATTGCCGCATCCTTAGTATTTCCACATTGTACACCACATCAAAAGGAAAAGCATGGAAACAGCTCAAGTGAAACTCTAATTTACACCAGAACAACAAAAATGATTCCTCGAATATCCTCAGAAAGACATTCACCCAAAGGTGACCAGATAACAGGAGCTGAATTAATTAACGCTCCGATTGCACAACCTGAGAGGTTTTGTGTTTGCCGGAGTCAGCGTGCGCCGCTTCATCTCGCCTGCTAGTTCAAGGGCCCGGATCGGAGAAGTTAATAACTTTGACGAGTCAATTAATCCACTGTGAAGGTGTACAGCGCCTCTTACATAAAAGCTTACCATTCTGGCTCTGAATTAGTGACCTTCTGTGAAATCCGCCCATGTTTTCACAACCACTGAACGCAATCAGTCTCGTGTGTCGCTACGGTGTCAAATAAATGTCTTCCTCTACCCTCGCTCTCTCTTTTCAGTGTCCCTCAATCTCCCGGGCTGCAAATGATTGCAAATGCAAAACAAGACATCTCCTTAGCACTTAATGTATCAGCGTTAGGCGCCATGATCCATGAAAGATGTCACAGACACAATGTTCCTTTAAAGACCCTCATTAGCCATTTTCCTCTGAGGCTTTGACACTATCAATTATTATTAGCTGAGTAAACAGCGTGCTAATAATGATCAAGTGCATTACTCACATGCAATGGAAAGAACGGAACTTCAAACATGTCAGTGAGGAACATTTAAAATGTGTAAATTCATACTCAGAGAGTCTAACTGCCAGTAAAATTGCTTAAAAGGCATTTTTGGCTTTCCCCATTATCTCGCCTTGTCTTTTTCCCCTTTTATAGACCCTGTGATGTTACAAAATTTCAACTTAATGCATTCATCAGATAGCCGCTATTGCCTTCAGCAAAAAGTGACGACTGGAAGGCTTGAAATGGGCTGGAGTGGAACACTGGGAAAAAAAAAAAAACTTCAGTCAAATAGGGAAAAAATATTAACATTAGACTTAATGCTTGAGTGCATTGGAATATTGCTTTGTAGTTTATGGGGGTGTTTTGTCAGGGGTCACCGAACACATTTAAAAATCACCACTGGGAGAAGATTAGCCCGGATGGAAAAAGATTGAGGTAACCTGGCCCCATTTTTCTGTTGCCCTGGGGCGGCAGCCCAGCTAATTATGAGTGACCCAGAGTGCAGAGGGAGTTCTGCTCGCCTCACCCTTTCCTCCATTAAAACCAATGATGCAAAGCCTGGATGGATTTAGATACACAAACACTCCACAAAGAGCAAAGCCAGTGACTATGTATATATTACCTTTACAATGTAAAGAGAACGATAATGAAATCACGCTCTTAACCTGAGCCTCACAGAGTTTTATAAGGCAGGAAGTGACATCACAATGGAGGATATTCACTTTGCAGAAAGTACATGGATACATTAGTCTTTTTCGTCTTCATGCAGACTGAGCGGCGGCTGACTTGAAGCAGTGCATGCTGGTGAGAAACGTTGTCCGACTTGAGACTATCACTGTGGCATCAAAGTACAGCGAGAGGGATTCGAGAACAGACTGCACAGCTTCTCAAAAGTGGCTGGACACGCTCTGATGAGATTCACCGTGACAACGATCACGTGGTGATCATGCTCACAAATCTGCGCTTTATAACAGTAAAAGCTCTTTTCATGTAGTAAACATTGTGTCCTGTTTATCAAAATAAAACTCATTCATTTAAAAAAAAAAAAAAACATGAACGTCTGATGCATAAGGTACAGAAATTTGTAGACACTCCAGGAATTTGTCATTTGTCATCTGATTAGTTGAGTTCTATAGGATTTTTTGAGACACTTGTGTGTTGTGTTCTTTAAAGGCCCATTGAAGTGTCTTTAAAACGTGCAGCATCATTCAGTGTGTTGATGTCATTTCCACTGAAACAGGAAGACCAACGATCAACTCCTCCCCCTTTTTAAAATAGCCAATGGCATTTTGTGGACAGCTGTTGTGTCCTCCATATCACTTTAAAATATAGTACTCTGTGTAGAATTCAAAAGGGCCCAATACATTTTTTGGTATGCACGCATCCACTGTGCTATGGCGTCTCTGGAGGGCAGCGCACTGTGTGCTAACGTGAAACCAGACTTCATTCGCCCCAATGGAAATCATATTTACACTGTCTGAATTGTTCCCCATCCCCTATCCATTTACATAGCACTTTTAACAGACCCTATGGCCATCTAAATCACTTTACATTTAGCCTCACATTCACCCATTCATACACCAACGTCGGGAGCAGCTGGGGTTGGGTGTCTTGCTCATGGACACCTCGACACTTGGTCTAGTGGAACCGGGGATCGATCCACCAACCTTCCGGTTTATAGACAACTACAGGAACCACTGAGCCACTGCTGCCCTATGCACTGTGTGTCATTTACCATGAAGAAAATAATAAATGAGTGAACAACTGACCGATTTTAGCCGCAGCTTTATTGCTATTTATAATGTAGGGGGCGGGACGCTTTAGATTCTCAAGAGCATTTGATTGGACAGAAAATGTGATAAAAAGCTGAAGTGCAGGATGATTTCATCAAAGTCATTGATCCATATTGGCGGCAGTGAGAGACTAAGTTTTCAATAGTTATATCTTCAAAAAGTTAATTTCATCAATGTTTTGGAGCACACAAGCTTATAGATAACATTAAGGCTAGCATACTAAAAGCCAAAAAAACTTTTTTGACTTTAACGGTTCACCTGGAAACAAAGCCATTGTGATACCAAAACCCCTAATGGAAACAGAAAGCTGTCGAATGTCAAAATGAGCTATGCCTGCCCCCGACTAAGGATTTTTTGGTAGCACTTCAGAATACTGTTACTACATTAATGAATAACTAAGAACAACTGAGTAATGACATATTAACACTCTAGTAACTACTATTAACTAACAAGAAACTCTGATTAATAAATGAGTAAGCAATAGTGCTTAGTCTAATGTGGTAGTTCACTATTACTTCACAGAGGAATACTAGGAACTACTATATACAGATTCATAATTAACATGAATAATGCATGATATATAAATAACTTTAAAGTGAAGATCATGGTAACCCACTAGTGATGACTTAAATGTTACTAAATCATTCAGAAGGAACTACTAATTATTTGTCTCAGTATTCTAAAGTGAAAAATAATAACTGTAGTAATGACTGAAGTTGTTGTACACCTAAGTGTGACTCAAGTGTTACTATCCAAAACTTTACAAAAACCTCAAAAGCTTACAATGATTTCAGTCATTACTACAGAGTTAGTGTTAGTGTTTTTTCACTTTAGAATACTGATCTAAATCATTAGTAATTCATTTAGAACAATGTAGAAATGCTTGAGTCATTACTAGTGGGTTAGCATTACCTTCACTTTAGAATTAATTATATATGATGCATTATTCATGTTAATTATGAACATGTATTAGTTCTTTGTAGTCCTCTGGGGGTTCTGAAAAAAAGTTATTGATTAGTTAATAGTGAACTACCTCATTCAACTGAGTGCTATAGCTTACTAATACATTAATCAGAGTTTCCTGTTAGTTAATAGTAGTTACTAGAATGTTAATATTGCCTACACATTTTTTTACTGTGTAGTTATTCATTAATGAAGGAACATTATTCTAAAGTGTTACTGATTTTTCTAGTCGACCAGTCATTCAAGCCATTAGTTGACTAGTTGCACATATACTTTAATAACTAAAATATACTTTAGAAAGAAATGTACTTTTCATGCAGATTACATAATCAGAGAGCATTTGTTTTATTATTTTTTATTTATTTATTTAAAAATTATTATTATTATTTTTTTTTTTTGATGCGCTACAGTTCATGTCAGTCTGAAAGTACATACAGTCTGAGACTACATCCACTGCAAATTATTTGTGGTGAATATTTGTGGTGCATGAAAGCGGGCAATAAAAAGATTGGGGACCAAACATAGAGACTTCGGCCAGTGAGCATCCTCCATATGATACCAATCACTCAGAACACCTTAAGAGATGTATAGCAACTCTCTGGCAACTGCCCACAACACCTTTGAATTGTGTTGGGGATCTTTTTTTGAATGGGCACAAGCCACTCAGATTAATCTATGGTGTGACTTTTGTCAGGTTTGCTTATTGTAATCGATATTTGCCTCTCTACTGTACTGCAATGAACAGTCTCCCAATTACACAACAACAAAGGTGTTCTCTGACATGAGAACAGTTATTGATCTAACACTGTAGAATAATAATTTAAAAAAAGCATGACCATAACTTTAGCACTTTCAGTGAAACGTTTTGATCATTGACTCTTTGAGCACTAGTTAAAACTCTCCATAATAGATTTGCTAGTTCATTTCTAAATCAGTTTCTTCTTTTGAGAATCAGTGTGTATTAATCACTGGGGAAACTGTCACACTTTTTATAGTGACTATTTCTCAGGGTAGGTTTCTTTCTGTGTAGGAATATTAATGTATGTCTTATTTACTACACAATTAAACATTTCTACTGTTATTTCTGAAGGAGTGCTTATTGCCGACTAAAAATGCTTAATGTTGACTTAAAAGTGATTAAAAATCAATAGATATGTTAATGCATAAATAGAATAGAAATAAATAGAATGTTACAGTTTCCGTTAACTGAAATAAACAAACTGTCCTCCAAAATAATATGACTCTATACCTTATTACGACCAATGACATATGACTGTCGTTACCAATCAAAATGTGTGCTCATTTTAATGCAAAGTGTGGACTTTTTACCACCATTTGTCATATTTCCATTTAGTAAAAAAAAAAAAAATATAGATATATATATATTTAATTTTAAATATATATATTTTATTTAAATATATATATATATATATATATATATATATATATATATATATATATATATATATATATATATATATATATATTTAATTTACAACTACACCCACCCCATCCCTAAACATACCCAGTGATTTATAGTGCATACACTTTATGAGCACATGTGTTCCCTGTGTTCAAACTCACGATTGCATGATCACATGTTGTAAAGAGCAATGCTTTACCTGAAAGCTTTACCTGAAATATTATGCAGATAAAATGGGAAAATGCTTTAAAATGAAAGTGTCCTGCTGGCAATAGTAGCACAACTTTAGATATGCTCCTGGGTCATATTTCAGGAATAAAATATTGTCGATAAGGGTGCAACTTTAATAAACGCTCCTATGGGTCGTATTTAAAGGAAGTTACAAACGACCTATATACATACAATTCATTTAAAGCCAAATAGAAATATATAAAAACTAATATAAATGGCAAAAGCACATATAATTACTAAAACTTAACCTAAATTGGCAATGTAAACAGACTATAAAAACATACAAAATACTAATAAATAATAGTCCTGTACATAAATAACTCTAAAACAACATTGAATACAACTGGACATTGAACTTTGTAGCCATTTGTTTTGGCAAAATCTAAATGACTTATAATTCAAAAAAGTAATGTACAAAATATTTGACTATTGTTAAGGCTGTTAGTTATTTAGACTATTAACTATTATTTTATATCGAAATAGCATGTGAAAACTTGTCAACACCTAGCTCTGGTTTCCTCTCTATTGCTTCAAAGCAACAAAATAAATATTTCATTTCTAAAATGCCATTCTTGAAAAGAGTTTTGCCCTACTGACGTTAGATACAGAGCAGTTGAGGGCTGCAAATGAGTACTAGAAAAATGTCCCGTCGTTGCAGAGTCCATAAAGCCGTGGATTAAACACCCACTTAAACGGTGGCGTAGAACAAGCAGTTTTAATCCTGTTTCTGTAACACCCACTCCACTGTGCTGAAATCCAGCCAAGACTTTACAAAACCACGGGGTCAAAACAGTAGCGGACACCCTCTTTCGGTTTCCCTACGCCCTGCTGTTCAACATCATATAATCATCAAAAACAAAAGGCGGCATTAAGTGTAATGTTATATAGCCCAAACCACAGGGTAGGATCATTTATTACAAACAAAAATGAATAAACACAGCGGGCAGACCCACGGGCCTTCGAATGCACTTTACCTGATTTGGCACGAGGATCAACTAAATCCATGTCCTATTTATGTAATGAATCAAAATTTGAGATTATTCATCAAAAGCAACAAACACACAAGCTTCATTTAGCAGATGCAGGGGAAAATAACACGCAAATACAAATATATGATACGTTAGGAACAGTCGAGCTACAAAGAAAATTGGTCGTGCATGAGGTCTCAGAGTATTGCGACTTCTCTGTAGTCGAGAAAGAAGCAATAAAAAGTAATGAAAGAATGGCAATACGAATGTAATAAGAACCAGAAATATGAGTCAGCCAGCCCTGGGGGTGCTGACCTGCTTTCCTCCTCAGTAAAACAGAGGGCAGGGGACAAATCATCAATAATATATACAAACAGTCCATTTCGCCAAAGAGACTGCAGCACTTCCAGACGAGGAACAAGGTTTCATTAAAGTCCCTCGTTCTGACCTCAACTGCAAATAAGTTTGGCCGGGCAAGGAGACATGAAGAACCTCCAAATGTGCCACAATGCTCAAGTTTCTTTCCGTTTATGTCATTGATATGACTAACAAACATGATTAAATGAACTGATATAACTTTACAACAGATCATCAATTTTACTTCACATTAAAGTTTCAGTATATGGTCACACTCTATATTCGGTGTCTTTAACTTCTATGTACTTACAAAATAAATACAATTTATTTATTGTGTTGATATTGTATTGCAAAACACTTTTGCTGCTATCGAGGTGGGACACATTAGACAGGTAAGATTAGGGACAGGTGTGGTGGTATGGGTAGGTTTAAGGGTGGGTTAAGTTTTAAAGGAAGGGTCAATATATTTCAGAAAATCATTTAGAGAACTATATAAACTATAGCTACTAGTATAGCAGTAGGCCTATAGTTTAACAGAGAGAACAAAAACAGATCAGACAGAGTGACGAGAACACGCCTTAAAGGGTCAACAGAGCTGTTAACACATCAGCGTGCAGTCTGAGTCAAAGTGTCACATGCACACACACACACACAAATACACACACACGCGCACACAAGAACACACACTGTGAAGCATGGCCTGCAGAGTTAGTGGGTTGTGTTAGTGGACTTTTCTTGGCTAATATGTATTGTGACACTCTCAATAGCTACACGTGTGTGTGTTTTGGCACTGCTCTAGACAGCGTGTTCTGGTGGACAGGTGGTAACATTTGTGGTGTTTAAACATTCAAGCATGTATGAGAATGTGTGGTGTACTGCAGACAGATGGTACATTTACTCTTATGTAACCATGTGTGCATGTGCGTGTGGGAATGAACAATGTAATCGGAGCCTTAAAAGAAAGCAATGGAAGACAGGAGTGGAAAATATGCATCTATAAATGTAAATGAATACTGTATTATGAGTTCAGGAAAACTGGAGGTCTATTCTTGCAGTATTCTATACATTTACAGAACAAAAGGTATTCTGCGATTTTACACCACATTGCTGTAAATGATGACTGCAGTGTCTTACCAGTGCTGTGTGTGTGTGTGTGTGTGTGTGTGTGTGTGTGTGTGTGTGTGTGTGTGTGTGTGTGTGTGTGTGTGTGTGTGTGTGTGTGAGCCTGTTTATGTGGTTTATGAGGACACAAATTTGTATAACTACATGGGTATTACACTGGTATTACACTATAAATGTGGTTTATAGGGACATATCAAATGTCCCCATAATTCAAATGGCCTTAAAAACATACTAAATGATGTTTTTTTGAGAAAGTAAAAATGCAGCATGTTTCCTGTGATGGGTAGGTTTAGGGGCAGGGGCAGTGTAAGGGGATAGAAAATACGGTTTGTACAGTATAAAAACCATTACGCCTATGGAGAGTCCCTGTAAACCACATAGACCAACATGTGTGTGTGTGTGTGTGTGTGTGTGTGTGTGTGTGTGTGTGTGTGTGTGTGTGTGTGTGTGTGTGTGTGTGTGTGTGTGTGTGTGTGTGTGTGTGTGTGTGTGTGTGTGTGTGTGTGTGTGTGTGTGTGTGAGAGAGAGAGAGAGATCTGGAATATGTGATTTATGAGGAAGCAAATGTGCATGACAAAGTTATTGCAACGTAAAATCTTCTTGTGTTTTCGTTTCATGTTTGTCTTTCTGTCTGTTTATCTATAATTTGTGTGGTATTTATTTTTTAATATCTGTCTGTCTATCGGTTACTTTTTGTTTGTCTTTTGTTTATTTTTCATATTTGTCTGCAGTTCATTTTTCATATATGTCTATCTGTTGTTTATTTTTAATATTTTTCTGTGTATCGTTCATTTTTCATATCTGTCTTTCTTTCTTTCTGTCTGTCATTTGTTTTCATATCTGTCTGTCTGTGTCATTTGTTTGTCTGTTGTTTATTTTTCATATCTGTCTATCATTTGTTGTCTATCTATCTCTTGTTTCTTTTTAAATATATATATATATATATATATATATATATATATATATATATATATATATATATATATATATATATATATATATATATATATATATATATATATATATATATATATATATATTCCACTGTGGAGCAGCTATATATAGACTATTGTTTTAAGCAGGCTATTAATACATAAAACACGGTCGCTTTTATGTACAGAAATATACAGCTGCCCCAAAAAAGTATTTGGACACTTAAAACACAATGTAAGAAAGTTATATCTTTACAAATGTCAAACAAACATCCTTTATTTTAATGAATCTTGGCAAATGCACACTTTTCAACCCAAACGTCTAAAGAATGCCTTTGTCGGGCTAAAAATAATAGATAGTACTGTAATTAAGAAAAAGCTATTTGGGAACTGTTTAGCAGTCAAATGTTAGTGAAACATGTCCAACTGACTTCATACAACCACTAAAAATCACTGCCACACAAGAAGCCATAGTAAAAATGATCTAGCATCATTTGTTTATAATGCAATGACATTTGCAAATGCTGAATTGTGATTTAAGTGTCCATAGATTTTGGGGTCACTAAATGCACTTTATCTTCATGCATGACTCATTCTCTCTCTAAGACACATGGGTCGTTCGAAATGCTCCAGGTGACTTTCTCATCTCACATCCTTTTAGATTATCTGCTCATCAATAATGCACAAGCCTTTATTCCTCTGAATCTGAGGTCCTATATCACCATCACCATGTGTTCTCACCTCATAGAGAACGAGAGAAAAAAAGAAAGAATCACCCCTCCATTCAAACTCCACCATTCTAAGATCCATTTTTCCTCCCTTACCCTCATTTATTTTACTCCTTCCATTTATCCATATAGTAATCTGCCCTTCGGTGCATGACAAGATAAATCGTAGTGCTTCTGTCACTCGGCACAGAGAAGCAATAAAAAGTTTGCAGATGTAACCTGCTTGAATGCTTGGCCAGAAGTCAAAAAGTTCTGGAAGAGACACAAAAAAGAACATAACCAGCCTCATTATGTTTGAAGAAGTATGGGGTTAGCTCTGCATCATATGAAAGGCTAATACATTTCCAGTGGTCTCATTTACTTTTGACTAAGCCTTATCTACATTTTAGCTTATTCTAGTGACCAATGCCCATTTAATCAGCCATTTAAAAGCAATGTAAAGAGACCAACCACAGTTACTCCTAAAACAAAGCAGAAACAAACAGACATGCTCATGGTTTTCTCTTATTACATGCTATGTATTATTACATGCTTATATTACTATAATATCTCAAACAAACCTAAACATCTTGATATCTTTTTAAAGATTTAAGGGCTTGAACCTTACAAACTTCAGATGGCTGGATGGATGGATGAAGAATGGATGGATGTAGTGGAAAGATGGATGACGGATATAGTATGGATGGATGGTTGAAGAATGGATGGATGTAGTGGAAAGATGGATGACGGATATAGTATGGATGGATGGATGATAGACAGATGATGTAGCTTAAGGATGGATGGACTGATATAGTGGATGGACAGATGGATGTAGTGGATGAATGGATGAATGGATGGATGGATGGATATAGTGTAAGAATGGATGGATGAATATAGTGGATGCATGGATGTATAGATGATATAGTGTAAGGATGGATGGATGGGTGTAGTGTAAGAATGGATAGAGGAATATAGTGGATGATGGATGGATGGATGGATGGATGGATGGATGGATGGATGGATGGATGGATGGATGGATGGATGGAAGGAATATAGTGGATGGTTGGATATAGGGTAAGAATGGATGATGAATATAGTGGATGGACGGATGGATAGTGTAAGAATAAATGGATAGATATAGTGTACATGGATGGATGGATGGATGGATGGATGGATGGATGGATGGATGGATGGATGGATGGATGGATGGATGGATGGATGGATGGATGGATATAGTGTAAGAATGGATGGATGAATTGGATAAAGTGTAAGAATGAATGTATGGATGTATTGGTGGATTAATGGATGGATGGATGGATATAGGGTAAGAATGGATGTATGAATATAGTGGATGGATGAATATAGTGTAAGAATTTTATGGATAGATATAGTGTACATGGATGGATGGATATAGTATAAGAATGGACGGATGAATATAGTGGATGGATGGATGGATGGATGGATGGATGGATGGATGGATGCAAACAAACACAGACTGTCCGTACAGCCAGCCACAGATTTGCTTTGGAAAAAAAAAAGATCTTGCAATCCAAAGATGAGGTTAGACATTTAATACCAGTGAACAATAAGTTTAAATATTGTTCTAATAATGCTAAAAATATACATCAATATCTGCTAACCCCCTGCCTTTAGGATGTGTAGATAAGAGCATGTGAGTCAAATTCAACATCGTTCTGAAACACATCAACCAATATGATGAACAGTGTGAGTGACTGTATAACCACAGGTGGCCTGACCTCTCTTTTCTAATCAATTCACTCCTAGCTCCCCAAGTGAGTCCAAACCTCTCGAAACAACATATCCTCAAGCACCGTTCTGAGACCAGAGTCCTCCCTTAATGTCTAACACCTGCCGTTATGAGTGAAACCGTAAACTGCTCTCAGATCAGTGTTTTCGGGCGTTTTCTCTGGGGCGCCGGTATCCATCAGTGGCCGGGTGATATATAGAGGTAATATAAAGTTCATTCACAGCACAGTGGCCTGCTGTTTTTCTCTGTTTGTGCCCCTGTCAGCAACCACCACGCAAGCAGGAAACTTCCGACCAAGACACCCATATAAACAACGGTCTCCAAAGTGCTTTTTACATGAGGTTTGCAGTATCAACACATTAAAGTGTCAATCACGCATTCAGAAAAGAGAAATTACTGGATCATGATCGTTTAGATATGATTTTATTGCTTAACATTAAATGTTCGTTAATACATTAAAGGCACAATATGTAGGATTTGTTGATTAATATATTCAAATCCACTAGATTACCCTCAACTTTAACAATGGCAAAAACTAATCTATTGACCTCTTGAAATAATATCACATCATAATATGTAATATAGTAATATGATTAGTACAAACAGCAACACAATTAAAAAGTGATATATCAAAATCAAGGACCCATTTAACAAATGCAACCTTATCATAAAGATTTACTAGTACAATGAATAAGTAATAAATAAACAAAATGACAAACATACATAAAATAAACAAATTAGATGAATAAATAAATTACACTAAGAAAAGTATGTAAAATAAGGGCCCAATGTACTGTTAATATGAATGAATTTTCTGTTTACAGACGTGTTTACAGTATGTTTAGTTATTGTTATTTTAACCATAGACTAAATAAATATGGTCATAGTGTCTGTGACATCACCCCTAGGTTTCTGAAGAGTATTGTTGAAGCCTAAAGCTATCTGTCGCCATCTTGGCAGCGAGTGACCGCGCACCACTCCCGGATAACTGAAAATGGGCAAAGAGGCGGGACGTGGGTGGAGCTGAGGTGACTGGTTGATGAAACCACGCCCCCCTAACTCGACCATAGTGGCAATCAACCAGTCGCTCATGTGGCTACGCCTTTAATTAGGCAGAACTTTAAGGTTTAAAGGGGTGGTTGCATGCAATTTCACCTTTTAAACTTTAGTTACTGTGTAATGTTGCTGCTTGAGCATTAACAGTATCTGCAAAGTTACAGCGCTGAAAGTTCAATGCAAACGGAAAGATTGTCTTTTAAAGTTATGGCAGTTTATTGACTACAAAAATGGCCGGTTTGGACTACAGCAAGCTTCTTCCCGGGATGGTGACATCCTAAACTCTTGCTAGTCTCCGCAGATGTGACTTCCGCCCGTAATGGTAAGGGGCGTGGCGTTTCCGGACAACCTGTGCTTGGCACTTCGGGCAATAAAAATACATGAAACTACATTTGGCCATCTAACCAATCTAAGACCATTGCGTTTTTCAGAGGGATGGGCTTCATAGAAGCAGGAAATAAAGTGAAGACAGGGGTGTGGAATAAAGATAAAATATCACAAAAATACTGCGTTTAAAAAAAACAAAAAAGTATTAAGACATGTTAAACTGCGCCCCCATAAACACAACCAGGCCTAGAAAAAAAAGAAGAAAAAAAACATGCAACCGCCCCTTTAATATAATTTAAACAGATGAGTTATATATATATTAAACAGATATATATATATTGTACCAGTTGAACATTATAACATAGGGAGATAAATATGTGACACTCATTCAGAGCTCTCTAGGGGTCAGTCGATAAATTGCTGTTTAAGTAATTTTTGCTTGTTTTTATTGTCTTTGCAGACAATCACCAGACAGACAGACAGAGATACGGACAATGTTAGTAGCATCTACAGAACCAACAAGGTAGGAGCTGAATATACCCAGCCACCCCTGATCACTTGTTACCCGGGCCGTGACCCTGGCACTCCCCTGTTCTTCAAGTCTAGAACTACACATTTCACTATGGCGTGTCAAATGCGTTTAGTAAACATTATTCTGTATCCTATAACTGCATTCTGTTGGTCTGCTAATACAACACACTTACACATTTCCTGAACGCTAATGTGCTCTGGGGAGCTGTAGAAAATGGTTTCACAGTCCTACATGTTTCATCAATGGTTGTGTAAACACGCAAGAGCCAATTTGTGTGCGGGGTGTATGTGTGAAAGCGAGAGCGAGAGATTCGGGTGAGAATGTGCGTATGAAATGTGTGAATGTGTGCAACTCTTAGGGAAGAGGAAAAAAAAACAGTGCAGGGCAGATGTTTAGGAGCATTGCTAATGCATGAAATGTGCCTGGAGTGACAATTGTTTTAACGGTTTCTAGCAATTGTCGAAAGAGGTCAAGGAGTGAAAGAGCGATGAAGAGGAGGTGAAAGCAAAGCATAGGACACATATAAAAGAAGATAAGTTGGAAAGAAATGCCTTAACCAGGCTGAAATCTCACTCTATTTGTATTAATGAGCTATTTGTAATTATTCTGTACTGCAGTAACATCACTGGAAAGCACATTTATGGTTTAGAGAAAATAATTATCTCAGAACTCGCAGCTAAATGCCTCCAAATATATTTGACATCTCGAAATGGGGAAACGAAACGAAACCGTTTCAGCAAACCTTTCTAAGGTTTTGGCTGCCTGTCAATAAAACAATGCATTTCCTGTCCTCTGATTTTCCATGGGCACATCAGGCAGCTGTGTAACGTCTCGGTTACGTATGTAACCCTCGTTCCCTGAAGGAGGGAACGGAGACGCCACGTCGGAGTACCGACGAATAGGAATCTCGCTAGCGAGAGCCAATCTACTTCGAGTGTAACTAAACGAGCCAATGCACATTGGCATGCAATGATTGCACCAGCTGCCCATGCCACGCAGAGCGGGTATAAATGAGGCACAGGTGCTTGCATTAAATTAGTCTTTTGCTGAGGAGCCGAGTAGGAGAAATGGCACCCCAGCAGGGTACAGAGGACATGGCGACGGGACGTGGCGTCTCCGTTCCCTCCTTCAGGGAACGAGGGTTACATACGTAACCGAGACGTTCCCATTCAGTCGGTCACTCTCGACGCCACGTCGGAGTACCGACGAATAGGAATCCCTACCAAAGCGCCATGGCCTGTGCCCCCCTCCAGTGCCCTGTGTGAGCCTCCTGAGCTCTCTTACCTGACGAGACGGGGCTCACACAGAGAAGTCCATCACTGCTGTTCTGCATGACCCGCTCAGTGACTATTGGATAACACTGGGAAGCATGCCCTAATGGGGGGCCGCTGCGGAACCACATCATACCAAGGAGAGTTATGTGGACACAGAGCTGAGCCGTAGCCCGCCGCCGTGAGGGGGCCCCATCCCTAAAAGGAGGGCTCTCCCAAGGGAAAGACACGGGCTTCCGAGAGGAGCAACCATGGAAAAATATGTGGGATCCCAGCAGGGTCACTCACATGGCCCAAGCCAATACCGGTTCTCAAGGATTCAGCGGTAGGAGGCCTGATGCCGGACGCTCCGCCACGCCCGGCACCGAGGGCGGTGGAGGACTCACAGAGTTTGCTTCTGGAGAAAGTAAGCGCCAAGGCGCAGCAAGCCGACAGGAGCCGGGCCTCTCAGTGCTTCTACCTGTTTGAGGTGAGAACACAGGAGGAACCCGGCTCCACACGTAAGCTATAGAACCTAACGAACGTGTTGGGTGTCGCCCAGCCCGCAGCTCTACAGATGTCTGGCAGTGAGGCGCCACGTGTCAGCGCCCAGGGGGATGCACCACATCTAGTAGAGTGTGCTCGTACCCTGAGTGGACAGGGCACACCTTGTGCTTGGTAAGCCAAGGTGATGGCATCCACTAACCAGTGGGCCATCCTCTGCTTGGAGACAGCCTTTCCCTTCTGCTGGCCTCCGTGACAGACCAAGAGCTGAACTGAGGTCCTGAAGCTTGAGTTCTGTCCATGTACCTAAGTGGATGGGACAGAGCAAGCTAGGGCTGGGTCTGCCTCCTCCAGGGGCAGCGCTTGCAGGTTCACCACCTAGTCCCTGAAGGGAGTGGTGGGAACCTTGGGCACATAGCCAGGCCGGGGTCTCAGTACCACGTGGGCGTCACCCGGCCCGAACTCCAGGCACGAATCGTCGACCGAAAATGCCTGCAGGTCCCCTACCCTCTAGATGGAGGCCAATGCAGCCAACAGTAAAGTCTTCATGGACAGAATCTTAAGCTCTGCTGACTGCAAGGGCTCACATGGGGCATTCTGAAGTGCTCGGAGCACCAGAGCAAGATCCCAAGAGGGTATGGAGGGAGGTCGAGGAGGATTTAACCGTCTCGCCCCCTAAGGAACCTGACGACCAGGTCGTGCTTCCCCACCGACTTACCTCTACATGGCAGAAATAGCAGCAACGCAAACTGATGGTGGAGGGCGACAGCCTCCGCTCCAACCCCTGCTGCAGGAAGGAAAGCACTGACGCGATCGAACATCTTCGGGGGTCCTCCCGGCGGAGAGAACACCAATCGACAAACAGGTTCCACTTCAAGGCATAGGCCCGTCTCGTAGACGGTGCTCTAGCTGAAGTGATGGTGTTAACTACCTCTTGAGGTAAGTCACCTAGAACCTCCGCGTCCCGTCCAGGGACCAGACATGAAGTTTCCAGAGGTCTGGACGCGGGTGCCAAAGGGCCCCGTCTCTGAGTTAGAAGATCCTTCCTCAGAGGAATCGGCCAAGGAGGGGCTGTCGCGAGGAGCATGAGTTCTGGGAACCAAGTCCGGTGGGGCCAACACGGGGCCACCAACAGGACCTGCTCCTTGTCCTCCCTGACCTTGCACAGTGTCTGTGCAAGTAGGCTCACTGGGGGAAACGCATATTTGCGTAGACCCTGGGGCCAGCTGTGCGCAAGTGCATCCGTGCCGAGTGTGCCCTCGGTCAGCGAATAAAACCACTGGCAGTGGGACGTTTCAGGGGAGGCAAACAGGTCGACCTGTGCCACCCCGAACTGAACCCAGATCAGCCGGACCACCTGGGGGTGGAGCCGCCATTCTCCCGGAAGCGCAGCTCGTGACAGCTCGTCGGCCGCCCGGTTGCGCACCCCAGGGACATGAATGGCCCGAAGCGACCTCAGACACTTCTGACTCCAGAGGAGGAGATGGCGGGCGAGTTGCGACATGCGACGTGAGCGTAGACCACCTTGACGGTTGATGTACGCAACGGTCGCCGTGTTGTCCGTATGGACCAGTACATCTTTGCCCCGTAACCGGCCCTTGAGGCGGCTCAGTGCACGATGTACTGCTAGCAACTCGAGGCAATTGATATGCCACTGCAGGTGCGGGCCCGTCCAAACCCCTGACACTGCATGCCCGTTGTACGTGGCACCCCAGCCCATGGACGAGGCATCCGTGAAGACCACAGCATGCCTGGATACCTGTTCCAACGGCACTCCGGCCCGAAGGAACCCGGGATCTGACCACGGGCTGAAGGTTTTGCGGCAGGACGGAGTGATGCTCACCCGATACGTGCCGCGTGTCCACGGCCATCTCGGGACTCGGCCGTGACGCCAATGCTGAAGCGGTCTCATATGAAGCAGGCCGAGCGGTGTAACTGCCGCCGCAGCCGCCATATGCCCCAGGAGCCTCTGAAAATGTTTCAGTGGAACCGCCATCCTGCCCTGAAACGTGTTCAGGCAGTTCAGCATCGACTGGACGCGTTCCTTCGTGAGACGCGCAGTCCGCTTGACCGAATCCAACTCCATACCGAGAAAAGAGATCCTCTGCACGGGGGCGAGTTACTCTTTTCCCAGTTGACCTGAAGACCCAACTGGCTGAGGTGTCTGAGCACCAAGTCCCTGTGTTCGCACAACTGCTCCCGGGACTGTGCAAGGATGAGCCAGTCGTCGAGATAGTTTAGGATGCGAACGCCCTGTTCTCTCATGGGCACAAGGGCCCCCTCCGTGACCTTCGTAAAGACACGGGGGGACAGGGCCAGCCTGAAGGGTAGGACTTTGTACTGATATGCTCGCCCCTCGAACGCAAAGCGCAGGAACGGCCTGTGTCGGGGGAGAAACGAGACATGAAAGTACGCGTCCTTCAGGTCGATCGCTGCAAACCAATCTTGGGGACGGATGCACTCGAAAATGCGTTTCTGCGTGAGCATCTTGAACGGTAGCTTGTGAAGGCTCCGATTCAGTACTCGCAGGTCCAAGATTGGCCGTAACCCACCGGTTTTCTTGGGTACAATGAAGTACGGGCTGTAGAAGCCTGTCCTCATATCGGCTGGAGGGACCGGCTCTATCGCATCCTTCGCCAGTAGGACTGCGATTTCCGCACGCAGGACACGGACGTCTGCAGCTTTCACCGAAGTGAAGCGGACGTCCGTGAACCTGGGAGGGGGAACGCCGGGCGAACTGAATCGCATAGCCGAGCCTGATGGCCTGAATGAGCCAGCGAGACGGACTGGGGAGCTCTAACCAGGCTCGCAGAGACCGAACAAGCGGGAACATCAGGACCACCGGCGTACCCACCATGGGGCAGCGAGGTGGAATACAGGCACCGGCCTGGGGCGGCTGTCTCGTGGAGGTGGCCCGCAGTGAGGTGTGAATGTGCTGTGCAACACATACCTGATTCCACGGAGGGCAGAGGGTCCGCGAGGAGGCTGTGGTGCATCCCTGCGTCATCCGCTGCTGCCTGCTGGCGAAACAGGAGGAGGATGAGTGTGGTCCGGCGTTTGACCAGCCACAACTCTCCAAGCCCCCTGAGGACCCAGAGATAGAGGAACTGCTTTTTTTTTTTTTTTTTTGAGAGTTTGGGTACCACTGGTTGTGACCAGCGGCAGAACAGAATTTAGACTCAAAACATTCCCCGGCCCTCTTCCGGGGAAAAGCAGCCCCGCCCATCTCCAGGTCACCCGTCTCAGAGGTAATGTTTCACCGACCGCTTAAACAGCAGTAGAGACGGGTGGCGTCGTCCTCCTGCCGTGAACACAGTAGAGCAGACTGTGTCGAGGGTCCCTTCTTTTTTTTTTTTTTTTTTTTGCAGGGGCGACGTCTTTGGCGACAAGCAGACTGAGGGGCGGCCCATAAGGCGCTCTGAAGCTTGATTTCCTCAGCCCGCTACCGACTGCAAAGAACTGCTGGGCTCAGTTCTCAACAGTGTCGCCGAAATGGCCACCTTGTGAGATGGAAGCATCGTGAAGCGTACTTTGACGACCACTCGCATCTCAGCAAGGCAAGCCAGGGGGCGTTTCTGGACCACAGAGGTGGACATCGTCTGGCCGAGGGCCTGCGCCATGACCTGATCACGGTTAGTCAACGTGCGCAGCTCAACCCCGACTCAGAACTACCCTCGTGCATTAAGAGTGCAGGGCGGAGGTGGTCTGCGTACAGCCACCCCACCAAGGAGGGTAGTGAGGGAGGAAAAACTTATGCAGTGCTGGCCCCTCTGGAGTTCCATACTGCCAAGTTTTACATGCACATCTGGGATAGATCCCAGGAAAGCATGGCTATTGACTCTGAATCTGATTCAGCAAAGCACACACCATTACAGTGGGCTCAGCATCATCTTCATTCCCAGAGCACAACAGCCCTCTCTCCGATGTAGCGATTGACATCTGATCCTCAGCTGGAGCCCTGAATGAAATGCTAGGTTCCCCCCTAAGAAGGACCAGCAACTCCATCCAGAAGCTACACAGCTTGCAGTGCGCTAGAGGGGGAGGGGCCCCAGGGGGTTGGATCCCCGAAGAAGCCCCACCCACCTCAGGTCACCCCAGCCATTACACCAAAGTAGACCTCTCCTGTGGCCACCAGGGAGGGCGCTACAACGGGAAATCGGCCCGGGGACAGCGCACATAGAGCGGCGAGCGAGCGCTGGGTTGCCGTGACAACGCGCGCTGCAGCTTAGCCGCTCGACGGCACACGACACGCAGAGAAGCGAGAGGTCCGCCCGGGTTTCCCCCGGCGGCAGCTCTCGCTGATCTCCACGGTCTCCCAGAGTGTCGAGCAGACCCGCGGCTGTGCTTGTACACACGAGCCGCGGCTGGCCAACAACAAAGGGGACTCAAGCTTCCCGGAGAAAGAAGAGTCGCGACCGGCGTGCCGACGTGGTCATGTTCCCATTTGAAAACATGAACCACCCACGAACGCAGTCTCAGCATGCAGCCCAGACATGTGAAACAGTGCTCGTGGCCGTCAGTGAGGACAGGGAACAACCGCAACCAGAAACACACAGGTAAATTGTCATCTTTAAAAAGACGCAAGCTCTACCTGTGTAGCTCTTTTAGGGAAAATGCTCTCTGGGGTGCTGAAGCACACAGGGGATAGTCGCGGCGACACAGACAGGGAATTCGTGCAGCCTGTCATGCGCGCTCTCTTTCTCATAGAAGGCGATCTCTTACCAGCCGTGAAAACGGCCTTTCAGCGCTCTAAAACAGCGCACCAAACCAGCTGTGAGAACAGCCTTTGTTTTTGCTCAATAAAACAATCGAAAGTGAAAGAGAGAAATTCGACCCCGCTGCAATGCCGTCACTCCAACACCAAACGAGGAGAGATTCACCCGAAGAGCTTGACTCGTTATAATGTTAACACACGCTTGTAGAGAGTGATTTCAGGACGATCCATTCACCACTCGGCTCCGAAGCAAAAGGCTAATTTAATGCAAGCACCTGTGCCTCATTTATACCCGCTCTGCGTGGCATGGGCAGCTGGTGCAATCATTGCATGCCAATGTGCATTGGCTCGTTTAGTTACACTCGAAGTAGATTGGCTCTCGCTAGCGAGATTCCTATTCGTCGGTACTCCGACGTGGCGTCGAGAGTGACCGACTGAATGGGAACTATAATCCAACAAAGCCCAGAGAAACAGCGAGGCTAATTGCTGAATTTGCATAGGTAATCAGAGTTTTGAAACGAACCTAACTAATTGCCGAAATTGCATTCAAAGGTTTTGGCTATTGTCAATAGCAGTACGTTCATTAGTGGCACCCACAATTAATGCAATCAACAGTAAGTGTATGCTAGGAATCATTAACGAGATGTCCCTCCATTCCTGTTCTCATAGCACACTTATGCCTAAAATGTAAGAAGTGAAAGATATTGGAGACCACATTTTGAGACCTACTGTAGAGTCCCGAGGGTCCACACGAATCTGTTCTATGGAGTAAAGTGCTTTATTTAAAATTGAACTGTTGATTGAATTTGTAGCAGCTAAGAGGATCCGGAATTAACATTAATTGAAATGCAAAGAAATTCATTTTATAAAGAAAGTAAAGAAAGTCATTTTAAATATGAAAAGCAAACTTAAACAAAAAAATTGAAAGGTTTGTTAAAACTAGGGGTGACCCGGGCTAAGGATGTACACATTCGAATCAGAATTGTCAAATATTTCTATAGTTGACTGATAGTCGAGTCATCTATGTGTGTGTGTGTGTGTGTAAATGGGTCAAAACTAGTCAGCAAGAGGGTAAAACTATTTTTATTTTCCTTTACACACTGCACACAGCAACAACTTTTAATAAAGCAACCAAAACTGCCTGCCAACTGAAAGACGAACTAACAATGGCTTTCTTATTTAGGTTTAAATAAAGGGTAATGTGGTGGATAAACATTCGTCAAGCATTCTCTCATAACATTTTAAAGCCGTAATCGAAATACAGAACATCACACAAAAATATAAAAGAACATTTTGATAAATAAACCTAAATAGAATACCTGCCTAGAGAGGAAAAGAACACTTTGAGTGTGTTTACATGCACATTCTTAAGCCGTTTGTGCCTAAAGGGGCTCTCACACCGGATGCGTAGCTTAGCGCCGCGTTTCAGGTATCTCACACCGCCACCAGACGCGCACATTACGCGCAAGCTCAATTCTGAATCGACTTCTGGCAGAAGAGCTGCACGATGAGTGTACCTTGTAGCACAGGGTGAAATCAGTATACATTGACAACTTGAGGGAAATATAATAGAAATTTAATATGAAATGGAGCTCTGTGGCATGGCAGGATTTAAAACAACTTCCTGAGTCGTCGTGGACAGGCGTCGAATGCCACCACCACCGGTGTGTGTGCGCTCATTGAAAACGTGTTTGAATTTTTGGCGGCACGGCCATTTTGAAATGATTGGTCTAAAGCCCCCCCCTTAGAAAGATCCACTGAAAGGCACTGACCGAAACAGTCGGAAGAACAACTGACTGATCGGAAAAACAACAGACTGAAAGAACGACTAACCGACCAAATGAACAATCAGAAAGACTGAGCGAAAGAACGACGGACCAAATGACAGACCAATCGAAAGAACGACGGTTCAAATGACAGACTGATCGAAAGAACTATGGACTGATTGACAGACCATTTGAATTAACAACGGGCTGAGCGACGAGCCAAACGGAAGAACGTCGTACCAAACAACAGACCGATAGAAAGACCGACGGACCAAAATACAGACTGATCAAAAGAACGTCAGACCAAACAACAGAGCGAAAGAAAGAATGACGGACTGAACGACAGACTGTTAGAAAGAATGATGGACTGAACAACAGACCGACAGAAAGAACGATGCACTGAATGGAAAACGATCGAAAGAACGATGAGCTGGACGGCAATACGAATTACAGACTGATCGAAAGAACGACAGACCAAACAACAGACCGATGGAAAGAATGACGAACCAAATGACAGACTGATAGAAAGAACGACAGACCAAACGACAGACCAAGAGAAAGAACGACGAACCGAACGGCAGACCGAAATACAGACTGATCGAAAGAATGACAGGCCGATAGAAAGAACAATGGACCAAATTAAAAGACAACGGATTAAACAACAGACCGATAGAAAGAGTGACAGACCAAATGAAAGAATGATGGCTCAAACAACAAACCGATAGAAAGAACGATGGACCGAACTAAAGAATGATGGACCAAACAACAAACCAATCGAAATAATGACAAACTAATAGAAACCGACAGAAAGAACAACGGCCAAACGACTGAAAGAATAAACGAAATAACGATCAAAGAACAAACAACCTACCGAACGATCGAAAGAACAACCGACCAACTAAACTACTGATTGAAAGAGACAGACAGACAGAGAGAGAGAGAGAGAGAGAGAGAGAGAGAGAGAGAGAGAGAGAGAGAGAGAGAGAGAGAGAGAGAGAGAGAGAGAGAGAGAGAGAGACAGACAGACAGATATACAGACAGACAAAAATAAATACATCCAGACACACAGGCAGACAGACAGACAGATTCTAGAATGGCATTCAGAGAAGATAAAAGATAAAAGCTACTAACACAAAGAGAAACTAGAAAATAGAGGATGCCTTCAAGGAGACTAAGGCCAATTGTTGGGGAAAAGAACAGAAAAATGAAAGACCTACACATTAACAGAAGAATATTAAGCTGTGGGGCTTGTGAACCCAATAACACACAAACTAATCCAAAAAGCATAAACAGACACTCAATCACACACACACGCACACAAACACACAATGCCGAAATGCCATCCCTGATAATCGCTCACTTGTTCCACCTTACATATCACTCCTTATTTGCAATTAAAGAGTTGATGACAATCACTTCAGAAGCTCTCTAATTCAGCAGCTGTCTCTGTACAACACACCAGCATTTATCGGCTGATGAGTCGGCTGCCTTATCTGTGTGTGTTCTCCAGATGAAAGCCGCGTTCCTCTACCCCCCACCCACCATGTTTGTTTGTTCCTTGTTTATCGACTGGCATCCGATTCGTGCACGCCAAAGTTGAAACTGTCGAGGTTCAAACAAAATGCCTTCGCCGCTAATTACCCACGATTCTTCATCTCCACCGGTCGATTCTTCTCCCCCCTGCTTAAACATGCATGTATTTGCATAATAACGAGAATTGTCCCATTGCGGTTCGTGCTGAGCATGCTGCCCTATTTCTGGGGTTTGTTAGAAAGCGCTTTGCAGAGGATGCAGGTACACCTCTAGGGGGCATCGCTCTAGGGTACATGCACACGATGGCATTACGCTGAGGGCTAAATGTGGACGCCCCTGGAGAGGGAAGAGTGTCGTGTCAACACACATCAAACGTGTCTCCCACTGCAAGATAAATGAGCAGTCATGTTTGAGGCTTCACACACACACACACACGTCTGGTTCACTATCTTTGTGGGGACTCTCCATAGACGTAATGGTTTTTATACTGTATGAACTCTCCATTCTATCCTTCAACTGCCCCTGCCCCTAAACCTACTCATCACAGGAAACATTCTGCATTTTTACTTTCTCAAAACAACTCATCCTATTTGATTTATAAGCCTTATGGGGACATTTGGTCCCCACAATGTAATATAAAGAAGGACACACACACACACACACACACACACACACACACACACACACACACACACACACACACACACACACACACACACACACACACACACACACACACACACACACACACACACACACACGCGCGCACACACAACAATAATATAAACAAATCAGACATGTTTGTTTCTGGTGGGCAGAAAATGAAAAATGTAGTTCTGACATACGGTTTGCAAAGGCGTGTATCAGCTAAGTAAAATTACACATCAGTTTCTTGATTTGAAACATTTTTTTTCTCTCTTCCACAATCACATCACAAGAAATAGAAAAAAGAAAACTATTTTGGTGCTTTTTGAGGTCTTTCTGAATGATAACAGGATGATTAAATACATCTAATGAAAGAGCAAACTCAAGAGATTCTCAGAACCTGGTGTCAAAAGCTTGAGCTTCTCAAAAGCCTTTTTATGTTCAGTGCCTGAAGATTAGGAATGAGGCATGATGGGAAATATTCTAACAAATTCATATGACCACAACAATGACAGGCCAGCTATACAGTGTAAAATCGACTTTCTCCTTCCAAACAGATTCTCTCAGATGGTTCTAACCAGTGTTGGGGAGTATCTAGTTACATATAACGGCATAATGTGATTTAATTACAAAATAAATGTAATTGTAATCCGTTACAGCCAGTTACTGAGAACACAATGTGTAATTAAATTACAGTTACTTATGAAAACTTATTAACAATTACAAAGTGGGTTACAGCTGAATATTTTCTGTAAAAAGCTAGGATATTTTACATGATATGATCACGCTATCATTCATTCAAGGGCTATTAATCGATTCAAGACGGAAAAATAAGAACTTAAATCTTTTCTGGCGCACGTCTGTCTAGTTTCTGTATGAAACACACAAAAACACACGCACGCACGCACGCACGCACGCACGCACATGTCGTGTTTCCATGTTTTATGGGGACTTTCCATAGGCGTAATGGATTTCACACTGTACAAACTGTACATCCTATCCCCCTACACTGCCCCCCCCCAAAAAAAAAACTTTTGCACACACACACACACACACACACACACACACACACACACACACACACACACACACACACACACACACACACACACACACACACACACACACACACACACACACACACACACACACACACACACACACACACAACAGTCACCGCACTGCCGCATTGAGTTCTTTGCATTGAACAGACAATAACACACTGAATTATGCCAAAATGTCAGCTTTGTCACCTATCCTCATAAGCACTGTCTTAAATTAGTTAAACAAAGTCCCATACAAGGCTATGAAAAAAAAAATATGATGCTTGTCAGATCCACGTTATGTGCGGCAGCTCTTAAAGTGACAGCTGCCATTAATGTCATAATTAAAGACCAAAAGACAAGAGGAAACCACTTACTGCTCTTGACTGAGCTTTTGTAGCTTTAATACTGATTAATCTATATTTAATTTATACTTTATGCAGTGATGACTGTGAAAAGTTTGATAACGTATTACATTTCTCTATATTTCTTGTTATATTTAAAATATAGGCTACTGTCACAATGCTGTTTCAACATTCATTTGGAGATTCAATTTAAAACAAAAAAAATTACAATATAAACATTTTAAAAACTGTTTTGTTTACATTTACATTTGTGCATTTAGCAGACGCTTTTATCCAAAGTGACTTACAACTGAGGAGTACAGGAAGCGATCAGTCATGAAGAGGCGAAGAAACGCAAAAAAGGCATGAATACAAAGATTTGGATATTACTCAGAGTAGCAAAATCTAGAATAGTTTGGGGAAAAGAGAAAAATAGAGGAGGAACAGTTAGATTTTATGTATGTATGTATGTATGTATGTATGTATGTTTGTATGTATGTATGTATGTATGTATGTATGTATGTATGTATGTATGTATGTATGTATGTATGTATGTATGTATGTATGTATGTATGTATGTATGTATGTATGTATGATTGTATGTATGTATGTATGTATGTATGTATGTATGTTTGTGTGTCATTCATTCATTTATGTATTTATTTATTTTAATTAAATGCTCAAGAGACAAGTTTTTAGTTTTTACCTGTCTTTTGAATGAAGTGAGTGATTCTGTCTGGCGTATGGAGGACGGAGGACCTATTGTTAGGTGTAATTAATTGTGATTAATTACAGAAAAAATGTGTGATGAATTATTATTATTATTTTTTAAATTATTATTATTGATTGATAGAACTAGTTGAATAATATTAATTTGTCGCTTTGCCTTTTTTTGATGTACATGATTCTTACCATGTAAATGAATATAAGTATTTCCCCTTTACTAAAGGATACAAAATACCCAAATACGCTTGCAGATACATAGAAAAAATTAAGTTCACATACTTGTTTCTCTGAAACACAATGCCACAGCCTGTTATTCTACTTTGAAATGTGCATTCCGTGTCGGAATGTCTTTTTTTTAGGGGTGACACCTAATAGTCGAAGATTCGATGCATCGATATTCAGGACCGGATTCGACCACTGATCTCATGGTCGAATCTTCGCGGGTGTTATGAAACGAGGATTATACCATTTTGGCAATATGGGGGTGCTCAATATTAGTGTTATAAAGACGTGTCGCGGCGCTGAGGGATCACCCCTTTAAGGGGACTGAGCTTCGCACCGGACGCGCCGCGCCTTTAAAATTCGAACACATACACCGACGGCGGCATTCGACACCTGTCCGTGGCGATAAATGTATATTTCCCTCAAATCGTGAATGTATATACTGATTTCACCCTGTACTACAAGATACACTCATCGTGCAGTGATTCAAAATTGACCTCGCTAGGCAGGTATTGTTTTTAGGTTTATTTATCATAATATTCTTTTATATATTTGTGTGATGAGAGAACGGTTCATTTACGAATGTGTAGTGTATAGTTTTGTTTACTTTATTAAAAGTGGTGGCTGTGTGCCGTGTGTAAAGTAAAATAAAATTGTCTTAGCCTCCCGCTGACTAGTGTTCTGCCCTTCCCAACCCGTTTATACCGTTTATTTTTTTCCAGTCTATGGTTTACACACACATAGATGATTCGACTATCGGTCGACGATAGAGAGATTCGAAAATTCTGATTCGAATGTGTAAATCCTTAGTCGGGGACACCCCTACTTTTTTTGTTTTGATCTGTGCAATACCGCACGTTGCCAATTTACCCAATAGAGCTCCAGAGGTTGACGTCGCGCAGCCGCCATTTTGGCAGGCAGTAAGGGGAGCACTAGAGTGGCTGTTGCAATGGTATCTATAACATAATTTAAAAGCAGACTTACTATTTAAAACTTACTATTTCAACATGATGGACAGCTTATGTGCACCAGGATGCCAGAACAAGTAGGAGAAAGCAAATGGGAAATAATTGTATTGTAGTAAGTTGTTGAATGCCGTGAATTTCAGTTTATTCTTCATTCTTAACTAGCGCTACTTTTGCCTCACGTAAATAATGATAAAAAATATTCCAATACTTAATCATGGATAACATAAGTGCTTTTATGTATAACATCAAGAAAGGCTATTTGAAACTAAATTAAGGATCAATAAAAAAATACTGAAGAAAAAAAAGAAATTACATGGATTGATTATGACTGATTTTATGTTATACATACACAACACGGCCCTATGGATGCAGTGGCGCACTGTTTTGGTTCGTGTTGACCTAACATAACGTGAATCTATTCACATTTCTATCATGTAAAACAAGAGCGTGATGCAGTTCAGTACGCCTGCTATTCTATCTGTTAATGTTACTCCTGATCGCAGGCTTCCGTGAATATTTAGTTTAAACACAGATTTAAGCTTCAACTAAGTTTAAGTGCAATGCAAAAATTTCAACGTTGTAACTTATTAGTGCCCATTTACGTCAAAACTAGGCTAGTTGTAACTTGCGCACAGCTGGTGCAACAGGTGTCCTGAGGAAAAGCTCTCCGTTCCTTTATCGAGACACGTGAAAACACCCCGGGGGCAGTGTTTATCACCACCGCGGTGGTCTAGGGCTGTGCCGGTGAATGCACCGCCGGTGGTCGGCCAAATATTTTTATTTTTTTTTGTATGTTAATGCTTTACGTGGATATTATGACACGAGTGAAGTACAAACGCTTTATTTACAGAATAAATCGATCTGTTCATCCAGTTCTCCACGAATTTAACAATAGGCTTACTACATTTTATTCTACTGGACATGGAATCTCTTATTTATTTTCCCGAATCTTGAGAGACGTCAATGAAGTATCTCGTTCGGCATGAATGTTGTTTCCATGGCTGTGAGGTAACAATTGCAGACCTATTATTTATTTTGTAAATTAAGCGTTGTGCTTCACTCGTGTCATAATATTCACGCAAAACAGTATTTACATACAAAAAAACTATTGTTTGGCTGACCACTGCCTGTGCTACTCAGCCACTGCGGTGGCGCTCTACCACCACAGTAGTGCGGTTGTCATGTTCACCAGACACTGGCACAGCCCTAGACCACCGTCGTGGTAAAAAAAAAAAACGCCACTGTCACAGCCATAGATATGTTCTGTATGATCTATTACGTTTTTTTTTAAGTGTCTTTTGAATTAAAGTGCGCATTGAACTCAGTCCACATTCCTGCTGAAAGCTTTAGGCTTCAATCTGTTTGAGAGTTGCCTCCATGGCGAGTGATAAAAATGCATTGGGAATGTAAAAATAATTTCATCCAGAAATCAGAAAAGCGTCCAAATATACAGATCTGGAAAAAAAAGACCACTTAACATTGGGAAATCAATGTTAAGTGGTCTTTTAATTTTTTCCAGAGCTGTATATGTTCGACAACCATTAAAAAGCTATCAACTATTTCTTGTTATGATTTAAAATCTATATTTAACCTCAGAACAATCTTAAAATAAAAAGAGGATTGATGTAATTGGCAGATGTGGCGAACCAATCAAAGTCTGCTTTTGTGATGGCTGTTTTATAAAATTAAATTATTTAATTCAATAAATGTAAATAAAGTAATTGAACTAGTTACACTACTATCACATTTTAAATAGGGTAACTTGTAATCAGTAACCCATTACATTTCCAAAGTAATCTTCCCAACACTGGTTCTGACACAGAAAACACAGGCAGACTATTATCAGTGGTGACCTATATGACTAATGAACCCAGTGCCGTCTTTGGCACTTTTTTAAGGATACCTTTTCTGTGCATTTACGTCTTTAAATCACTGCACTTGTATCCAAGATGTGCTTACCATTTAGTAGGTAATAAAAACTATAATAACCGTTTAATGTGGATTGAAATATGCATGCGCTGTGATTGTGGTTATACGAATCTGCATAAAAAGATAGTAAAACAGGGAGGTAAATTAAAGAGAGTAAAGGATTGACTGCAAGTTCTATCGTACTGCAAGATTTAGCCAAGCAATTTGTATAAGCAACTGCAATTACAAACAGAAGACAAGAAAATGGACAAGGCCAAAACAAAACACGGGTAGTTATAAAAGAGAACGGAAACCGAGGCCTTGAGCTCTGCCACATCAATGGCTTTCACATCAGTCAGAGCAGAGCCGGTCTGCTAGGAGGATGGATCACAGCAGAAGCACATTTTACAGCATCTCAGCTCTGAAGTCAGTGACAGTCTGATAAATGAAGACCCTCATCATGCTCAAAACCTGATTATGACTTTTCCAATACACATCTGGCTGCGGGCTACATTCATGTGACAACTTAAAAAAAGCAGAAGAGAAGAGAAGAGGAGAGGAGAGGAGAGGAGAGGAGAGGAGAGGAGAGGAGAGGAGAGGAGAGGAGAGGAGAGGAGAAGAGAAGAGAAGAGAAGAGAAGAGAAGAGAAGAGAAGAGAAGAGAAGAGAAGAGAAGAGAAGAGAAGAGAAGAGAAGAGAAGAGAAGAGAAGAGAAGAGAAGAGAAGAGAAGAGAAGAGAAGAGAAGAGAAGAGAAGAGAAGAGAAGAGAAGAGAAGAGAAGAGAAGAGAAAAAAACTAATGCCAACATGAAACATGACGGTTATAAAATAAAAAGTTATAAAAAAAGAGAAAAAAATAAAACCAAAAATAAAAGACAAAACCAGACAAAACAAAACCATAACAGACAAAACAAAACAAAACCAAGGCCACCACAAAACATGACGCTTATAAAAGAATAAGTTTTACAAAATAAGAGAAAAAAAAAATTGAGTACAAAAAAAGACTAAACCAGACAAAACAAAACCAAGGCCATGACAAAACATGGCAGTTATAAACGTATGTTATAAAAAAGACAAAAAAAAAAGTCAAAACCAGACAAAACCAAAATGAAAACCAATGCCAAAATGAAACAGGCCGTGCTTATAAAAGAATAGGTTGTAAAAAAAAAAAAAAAAAAAAAAAAAAAAAAAAAACTGGATCCAACATAATGCGAAATGCGAAAGCATCAGAATAGCATCACTTTTAAAACACTGCCAGCATAAAACATGATGTTTATAAAAGAATGAGTTAGAAAAAAAATAAGACCAAAAAAATTGACAAAACCAGACAAAACCAGGGCCAACACAAAACATGGCGGTTATAAAAGTCCTTGAGTTCTGCCTAATCAGTGGCTTTCACAACCAAAATAAAAATTCCGTTTGCAAAAGGGTGTATCAGCTAAGGATAATTAAACAGAACATTTTATTTGCAAACAACTAAATAATAATAATAATAATAATAATAATAATAATAATAATAATAATAATAATAATAATAATAATAATAATAATAATAAATACACAATTATTTAAATAATAAATAATCAATTAAACATTGGACTGCATGGCATATTTGCATTACATATGAAGGCTTTATCTGTGTATAGAGTAACATGTCACAGCCAGATTGTAGTTCTCTCAAAATAAGGACTTATTTGCGCTACATAAAACTTTTCGAGCACACACTTTGTTGTAAAGCTGTTATTATTGGTATAGCAGATGTCTACAATGCTAAGTGGAATTCTGATGTTTGTCATTACCAATTTTAAAAGTCACACATAAAAACCAAAGCACTTTTGGGGGGTTGTTTTGAATAAGTGTCTCCTTAAATGTATATAGCTATTGGTTAATAAGTGCAATTGCTTTACAAGTTTATTCAAGAAGGATTTTACAGCTCTTACTGACACCACGGGAATCTGGAATACATTAATATTAACTACAAATACAACCCTTTTAAAAAAAATTTATATGTGCAGTACTTCAGCCTATTAAAAACAACAGTTAAAACTATTTTGTGTTCTGATGTTTCATTTTTGAGTGAACTATAACCTCATAACACCCAGACATCTGCTACCTGACAAATGTTCTCATTAACTTGCTGATACCAGAGAAGTGAACTAAACGAAAGGTTATGAAAGAGCATAACCATCCATTTCCTTCATGACATTAGCTGACTTCATTCACATTACAGCTCTGAAAAGAACCTTTAAGCTGAAGTGCTAAACTCCATTAAGGCAAAAGTAAATGAATAATTAGACAGTGCCTGAATTAAAGGAGAACATATGGTAATTCGGGAGGATGCTTGGCAGAATTAATACACGTTACACACTCACCATTAAAATGCTTTTTGATTAAATCCATGGAACTAGATGAAAAGATAAGGAAGATACATTCCTACATTCCCATCACCACTAATGACAAAACATGAATATCTTTGATGGGCCTCCTGGAAAAATCTGCATTCACTCCTTTTTACTTCTTAATTGATAAATAAATCTCAGTAAAATACTCCTTGATGGGAAAAAATCGTGAAGGCTAACAAAGCTCATTAAAATCTCATTAAGAGATATGCAATTCATGATGCAAAAAACTTCAGAAAAGAATGACTGGTACATTACTATTCTTTTGCGTTCAAGGGAAGCCTCAGATTTCAGCAAAACACAGCTTGGGGATTTATAATATATTTAACTTTTGAACATACATAGTTCTTTGACTGTCATTGGCTACTTTCCCTAAAAACATCTTTAAGAAGAAGAAAAAAAAAACACAAAATCCCCCTGTGCCTCTCAGATAGTCCCTAAAAGTGAAGACCACAGCTTTTGAGGTGTAAGTGCTGTTGGAGTTCAAAAAGCATTTACGACAAAATATTTACACGTTGGTGTCTTTTGGTGTTTTTATAAAAAATAAAAGCTAGAAAAGCTCTTGAAAGGAGAATCTCTAATATGATGCACCAGTTGTGAATTCCAATAACGAAACCTTCAAACCACTTCCAACAACAAAGCATTTTTGAGAGTAGAGAGGACTGGAAATTATGGAGATATGACAGTAAAACGGGATTCATAAATAATATAAAAATAAGCGATGGATGGATGGATGGATGGATGGATGGATGGATGGATGGATGGATGGATGGATGGATGGATGGATGGATGGATGGATGCATGCATCTGTTACATATAGTAGATATTAAATGACCCTGATAAATTAAATGCAGCGATCTATTTTATCCAGTTACCATTACATTTAGCAGCAAGACAAAATGCATATAAATAAACACATGAACATATAAATATATGAATACAGCGAGCTCATCACACTGAGCATCTATAAGGGCGCAAGCAGCTGTAACCCTGGTAAGCACAAATGTATATTCTAACCCTTTAACCTATTTTAACTGTCATCCCCTTTTTGAAAATATACAAGAAAATGCACTGTTCAAACTTAAATGGTTGCAATTCAAGAATGGTTTGGAATATAGACATGAATTGGTATCATTTTAAAGAAAACAGTCAGCGGAGTATTGATCAAAACACTTAAAAAAATTAAAGTATAAAAAAGTTATGGAAGTTTAAATTTACTGTAAATGAAATATACTGTACTAAATATTTAATATAAAATATATATGTTACAAAATCATTACTACTCTAAAATTACTATCAAATTAAAGCCATATGTCTAATCAATTTGTGTTCCAAATTTAAAGTTAATATCACAAAAAGTTGATATTAAGTTCCCATGAGATTTTCTTTAGGGGCTGTACCACAAATAGACACCGGGTGTCATGGAAATTCCATTGATTTTTAATGATATTTCCTGTGTCAAATGTATATCTTTTTGTCTAAATATACCAAAACAAATTGCAGATATAGAACCGTGAGACTCAGACCTTTCCGACGATATGTGTTTTGTCAAGATTAGAAAAGGTTTTTATTATAAAGTAGTTAAATAAATATCAAATACGACGACGCCACTTAAGGAGGAGCCCGCAAAAATAATTTAGAGCACCGTTTCCATGGCAACTCAAGGTCCGATTTCAAAACGTTTTTTTACAGGATAAATTTTGAGTAAGCTTTCAAATGATATATATTTTGTCAACATTAGATCAGGATAAATATAGGATAATTGTTTTAAACATGCAGTGGCAAATGGGCCCACCGGTGGGCCCGTGACTTTTAACAGGTTAACCAATTTTCACTTCTCTGTTTGCAGTCAGCTCATTTCAGTACATCATGTTGTTTTCACACACATTCAGGATATTATCATCTGTCATGTGTATGTTGCTGTGTTTAGTAATTCTGAATGGATCCAGGTAACTGTAGTAGTTATATGCAGCCAGGTCAAGGCGGATGGTTTAGGAGTTTTTGGCATCTCTGTGGGCCCGTTTGGTATATGACAACTTAACTTTCTTTACTTAAATTTTTGTCTCATGTTTTTATTTTACTTTTTCATGAGTGTAAATTAATATATTATTATTGGAAATACCTAAACTTACCTTGAAAAAATCTTAACAGTTTTGCAGAAAACTGTTTTTTGAGAATCAACCTTCAATCTGTTGGTTTTTGTTGCTGGATGTAACAAATGACAACAAATTAAACATGATAAGTGGTGTATGCTAAATTCCATGATACGTGTGGGACTAATTGCAATTGATTTGACAAAAGGGTGCGATTAATCCAAATGATATTTTTTTTTGCATCTATTGACAGCCCGAATAAATGAATACAAACATACATACATACATACATACATACATACATACATACATACATACATACATACATACGTTGACTACAACTGTGTTTTTACCAAACACTGGACGCAGTGGACTAACCCCCCCCCCCCCCCCCCCCCCCCCCCACCCCCAAATTTAGTTTGCCAACAGAAGACAGCCAACATTGCCAAAACTACCACCCTCAATCTTTTCTTTGGAACAAAATTCTGAGAATTCGCAGTGTTTCCGCCTCCAGCTGTATCTGGCTCGAGCGTGGCCCTCCAGGCTCAGGGAGAGGTCCGGTCCCACATGCTGGTCCCTCATAGACGGGCCCGCTGAAAGGCAGCCATCCCCCCTTTACTCCAGCCTAAAGGCTAATCTAACTATCACCTTCCTCCAAGCACAGCTCCGTTTGGCTCTAATCTCTCAGCCAATGTGCGGCTCCACTGTGAGCTAATACCATTCGACACACTCAAACCACCACACACACACACATACACACGGATGGGGTAATATGTGCTTGAAGAGGGTGGGGTGGGATGCAAGCTACTCAAACACACTGTGAATGAGGAGGATCAAGAATATGAGAGCAGGATTAGCCCACTGAGAACATCTACTCATCTAGTCATCCAGATTAACAGGGTAATGATATGTGGGTTTAAGGGGAGATAAAAATATATAAATAAATAAAAAAATATAGATGAAATGATAATAATGTGCTCCAATAAATGTATGTACCTAATTTTTTACAGAATTATGACCAGTTGCTGAATTCATTCAGGGTATTTTTTGGATAGATTAAAAGATAAAGACTCATCCAGCTAGCAATCTGCAGTGGGACTGGATCAAGAACGAAACAATGTGAATAAATAAAGAAAATAAATAAATATACACCCTTCATTTAAAAACATAAAAATAAAAATAGGCTGCCACAAACACTATTGGAACTCTAAATCAAAGTAAAGCACCGCTGGCTGCATTTCATTCCACATACACCTACTTCTCTTGTTGATGTTGTTTTGCGTGCACCGCTCGAAAGGGAACTGCACCCAGAGGGAATGTTTAGTTCCACTGGTGAGGGCATATTTCGCATAAATATATATTTTTCCTCCCAAAACTGGGACACGCTGTTTCTTGGCATGTAGTGATGTGGAAGCGTACAGCTTAGTAAACTAAATTGCTCGGAGTCTTGAACAAAGTGACCTATTCAGGCTCACTCCAGCAAGCTTTCTGACAAGGTCATCAGCAGATGACACAAGCTGATAGGAGAGCAGCCCGGGTTGATGGAAACAGACTCTTGGTCTCTGGGGCTTGCTGGAGCTTAGCCATGATCGCATTTAATAATCAGGAGGCGCTCTCCACAAACAGATCCACAACAGGGCCCAGATCAAACCACAGATAAATAACGAGAGAAAGAATGCAAGAATGGGGACAAAAGAGAGGAAGAAAGAAGCAAGAAACATCTACATTTTTAAATTTTTCCAAAGAAAATGTTACAGGTGATTGCCTAATCAAAAGTCAGTGCAGTTGCCAGGGTGTTGCTATGCTGTTGTTAATGTGTTCCAAGTGTTTCTAAGCACATTTCTAAGTACATGCCAGGGTGTTGCTAGTACTTTGTTTTTAGAGTAATCTGGGGGACGTATAGAATGTTGCTATGCAGTTGTCAGGGTGTTGCTAAGGTGTTCTGAGGGTTCTTAGCATGCTGCTATGTACATTCCAGGGTGTTGTTCGTATGCTTTTGCTAAAGGGTTCTTAGCACATTGCTAAGCAGTTTCCAGGGTGTTGCTAATGTGTTCTGGGTGGTCCTTAGCATGTTACTATCTACATGCCAGGGTGTTGCTGGTATACTGTTGTTAAGGGGTTCTGAATTATTTATGGCATGATGCTATACAGTTTCCAGGGTGTTGCTAAGTTGTTCCGAGTGTTTTTAGCACATTGCTATGTACATACCGGGGTGTTGCTAGTATGTTGTTTGCAAAAGGTTTCTGAGTGATTAATAGCATGTTGCTATTCAGTTGTTAAGGTGTTTGATTGTTTCTTAGCACATTTCTATGTATATGCCAGGGTATTGCTAGCATTCTGTTTTTAAAATAATCTGGGGGATTTATAGCATGTTGCTATGCAGTTTCCAGGGTTTTGTTACTATGATGTTGCTAAAGAGTTCTTAGCATGTTGCTATGCAGTTGCCAGGGTGTTGCTAATGTGTTCTGAGTGGTCCTTAACATGTTACTATCTACATGCCAGGGTGTGGCTAGTATGCCGTTGCTAAAGGGTTCTGGGTGATTTATGGCATGTTGCTATACAGTTTCTAGGGTGTTGCTAAGTTGTTCTAACTCTGAGTGGTCTAAACACATTGCTGTGAAGAAGGCGGGGTGTTACTTTGCTATTCAAGTTCAAAAGTTTACTCTTAGCATGTTGCTTGAGTGCACTTTCCAGAGTGTTGCAAAAGAGAAACTTGATATCAACACTCATAACATCTTATCAACTTAGCTACCAGGGTGTTGCTAAGGTGTTCTGAAAGGTTATTTGCCACGTTGCTATGCTGTTGCAAAGGTGTTCTGATAGCATGTTGCTATTCACTTGACGGGATATTGCCATGCTGTTTCATAGGTGCTCCAAGTGGATCTTAGAAGGTTTCTATGCACATGCTAGAGTTGTTATGCTGTTGCTAAGGTGCTCTTATGACAGTTTAATATTTCAGGTTAACTATTTTATATCCCCTATATTTTCCGAGCAAAAGCAAAAGTGATGGTACATTAAAACAAGAAAGACTGGTTACTAACAATATCCAATTGCATGGTTTTATTTCATATTTATGATAAATGCCCTCGTTATCACCACACCTTTTTTTCCTCAGACATATATATGATATCATAGGAACAAGTTATGCAGAATAGTCTTCACATAGCACTGACGTTCAAACCAGAGCCCGAATTTCCTCAAATCTCTCAGCCATTCTTCCAATCAACCCATCATTTCCTCCACCCACCACTTCTATATGCCACTCCACCCTTCCATGTCTATCTCCAACACTTCTGAGAGGCAATTATGGATGAATAAAAAACTGTCACCCATGTCATGAAAACAAAAGCGTGACCTCATTATCATGCCAAAAAGTTTTAACGAATCTCATCTGAAACACCACAGCTCGCTCCTAAATTGCATATTTATACTTATAGTGGCGTTTCAGGCAGACAAGAGACTTGAATAGATTTAATATAATGTGAAGCAAAGATGATGAGCTCAAAGCTTTAAACAAAGCTCTACTGACATTAGTATAGAACGGTTTTGTTTTATGCAAGATGCCTGCCTACTGACCTTAATTATTGAAAGTATGCATAGCTTGATATCTAAAACCAAATGCTTAGATTAAAGGAATAGTTCACATATATATATATATATATATATATATATATATATATATATATATATATATATATATATATATATATATATATATATATATATATATATATATATATATAGAAAGAAATTGTACATGTATAATGTTGTTAGAAATCTATATATATATATATATATATATATATATATAGAAAGAAATTGTACATGTATAATGTTGTTAGAAATCTGTATGACTTTCTCTCTTCTGCTGAACACAAATAAAAAGATTTTAAATATTTCTTGTCCACGCAATTATAACTGTAGAGTTCAAGCTTCAAAAAGCATGTAAAACTCATCATAAATCAATCACAGAAGCAATTAATATTTGATATGACTCATTTACTACTGCATGTTCAAAGTCTTCCGAAGTCATATAAAAACTTTAAGTCATTATTCACTAACAAGTGCCCTCCACTGAGCTTTTGAACTCAAGAACCAGACCAGTTTGATTTGTGAATGAATCATCCAGAACTGTTTGTGAACAGCATCACATGATTTATTGAAAAGATCCAATTTAAAAGACTTGAAAATAATAATGGACAGACAGATACTTTATGTTCAAAGTCTAAAATTCACTGTTATCCGACATGTCAAGTATGTAAAAAAAAAAAATAGTTGCCATTCTAGAGGTGTGTCCTCCTCACACAGCTCTCTTTTCCTGAATTGACATGCAGAGCATCATGGGTTCATGCCTGGTCCCTAATGATCCCTGCTCAACATCTGCCTGCCTAGCTCCTCGTCTCTGTCCGGATGGCTGCTGTGCATCAGACCGAGCAGGTCGCATTTGCATTCAGCGGGCAGCGGGTTCCGCTTCAGAGCCATAATGAAGTGTGAAGTGTGACAACATTTAACAGGGAGGCAGGATCAGTTGATCTGCGTCATTTCCAACTCTCACTGACAGGTGACGTTTGGCTTTCATTACGCCTAATGTCCAGGCAGACATGTGAGACAAGAGGTAGCTGGGGAGAGTGATTTGAGCTTCACGCAAGACAAATTCAATTCCAGGTAAGCCCTCTGCATGGGTGAGTGGCATACAACACACTCTGGGTGTGCAGTTTTTGACAATGGGTGAATGCCAAGCCGTCTTTGAGAGTGCAATGTTTATATAGCTCAGTTGTGCAAGGTAGATTCGAAATCAACCATGCTGAGACCTTGGACCAATACATGCCAGACTTAACTAATCTCAACACAAAAAACGGTAAACAAAGCAGGTCATAATGCATTCGAAAAGATCCCTTTCCCCGCAATCGATGCTTATGACTACAGATGATGTCACAGGTAAAGTACAAAAGAATAAAAAAATATATATTTTGAAGACTGAAAATTGCATATTAAGCCCCATAAATTTATTTCCAATGTCAGATAATTATTTATATATATGCATTATTATTATTTTTAAACTTGTTTGCGACTTTTTGGGACTGGGCATGAGTAAATATATATACTTTTGCGTGCTGCGTTAACGCGAGACTCTTCTTGGGCGATAAAAAAAAATAACGTTGTTAATCTATTCTCAAATTCGGGTTGGGAGCTGGGTCTGTACCAGTGTTTCCCAACCGGGGTGCCGTCTGACGTGAGCAGGGGTGCCGTGTAAAAGGTGCACTTGCACCACGGTTCATCTCACATCTGATGATGCATCTTTAATATGGGTTGTAACTTGAAAATAATGCTTTATGTATGTTATGTATGTATCCTCTGTTGATGGATACACTTGCTGGCTTGTCGGTGATACACTAAAACAACAGCGATAATAAAAGAAAAATGTGGGCAAAGCGTTCTCTCTTTGTAAACTGTTCAATGCATGCGAGTCCTGCCGTATGTGCGAATATGACCAGTCGTTTTCTTCATCATCACCATCATCGCGTGTAGAGCCAGAAGACGCGAATGAGAACTCGCACGCTGAGAGAAGATTTATCTCTGTGCATTCGTCCCAAAGCGCGCAAATGTCCAGTCACAAAAAGTTGCAAACAAGTTTACAAAAATCCATGGCCTAGCTTCAGAAGGTTCCTTTTTATAACCCCCTGGAGCCCTATCGAGTACTTTTATGATAGATGGATAAGCATTTGGTCTAATTTGGTCATCAAAATCTAAGGTACCATTCCCTCTCATTATAAAACTTGGGAGAGTCAGGATTTTTTTTTTTTTAATATATATATATATATATAAAACCGAATGTGTTTGGTCGAAAGAAAAAAGTCATACATCTAGGATGGCGTGTGGGTGAGTAAATCATGGGATCATTTTCTTTTTTGGATGAACTATCCCTTTAACAACAGAAGCAACACAGCTCAAAGTGTCAGAGCACACGCACTAACCACCAGGGCTCTTACCATTTATTTTAGCTAATCAGAGACAGCAATGGATTTCTCAGCTCGAGCCGCCAGAAGAAGATTTGAAGCATTTGCTTAAGGCAGCCGGTGAGAGCCGAGAAGCCAGTACTGATCTGCATTACCATAAGGAATTCATTAAACTTTTACATCAAGCCCCCCACATTCTTTCTTGTCTCTCTCTATCCGTCTCTCTCTATCCGAGTGATGTCACACTGCAACTACCATCTCTGCTCTCTGTAGAGTCCTTCTGTTTAATAACGGACACCCTTCTGTGTCTCCCTATGACCCTGGTCTCATCCGCTCAGCCAGCTCTTAAATTACTCTCCGTAAGCAGTCCGTCCACTGTAGCGCACTCAGAATCATTATGCCATTCGGAACATGAGTGTGGGGGTAAGTGTGCATGTGTGTTATACAGCCTATAATTGAAAAAGTGTCATTAAGTGTGTGTCTACTTGCATGTATTTGTGTTCAAGAGTCGAATATTGATGTCAGTAAGCGTAGGGCTTGGCGTAAATGTATCTGTGCGAGTGTGTGTGTTTTGCTTTTGTGTAGCAGTTAGGCCGCTGTACCCTCTCCTCCTTAGATTACCTCTCATCGCCAGCGGAAAGCTAATCACAGGTCTGTGGGAGTCAGCATCCTGGGAGCATTTCAAGGGGAACAATCCCTGACCTGCACACTTCAGCTGATTCTGCCCATGTGAGAACACGCACACACATCACAACCCAGATGAACGGACACCAGTGGAAACGACTCCCTGCTAATGCTATGCAAACCAGAATGAAACACGTTTGGATAAAATCATAAAACAATGCTACATAGCATTATACAGCAATCATGTGCTATTAAGAAAACAATAAGTCATGAGAGCCTGCGACTGTTTGTTCAGTTTGAATGTTCCATTTGTTTCATTTCAAGATCTGAGGTGAATTTTCCATTGTTGCTTTTTAGTACGACTACAGTACAAATCTGGGAGAACTAAATGATATTCAAAGTCACATTACAAGATTTTAACATTAAATAAAGAAGCACATAAGCATTACCTAAGATTACCATTGCCATTTTTGTGTTGTTGTTCCAGCCACAACATTGCAGAAATGGAAACGGTTTCTAAATTAGAATCATCACATGTCGCCATCACGGCTGGTTAGGACAAAAACTCGAATTAACATGGAAAAGATTCATTGTCACATCACGTGTAGTTAGGACACAGTGTTAGGCACATTAGTATTTCCACAAAAAAAAAAAAAAAAAAATGTTTTAAGCCAGTGATTTATATCATTTGCTGTTGTGTTAGTAGGAAATATCAGTTTACATTTCCAAAAATTCCTTTTGTTACATTTTTAAATCATCATGCGCCTTCCAACATCACAACTCGACAACTCACATTCTGAGTTTCCCACTTGTAAATATGACTTTTTATTCATGTGCTTAGAACTTGTAAATACAATATGTTTTACTCCATTTGAAGGACACATAAAACAGAAACAAGTCCTGTGATGTTCTACCTCAACTTCCTGTGTCAAGAAGAAATATTCCAAGACATGAAACAAAGTAGGGCTACTTTTCCCATTCACTATTATCTATAAAATACCCAACCACACACACACACACACACACACACACCAAAGTCTAAAGCCATGAACCAAGACAACCAACTTAAATACATAATCACTCAATTGCAAGTTTGAATTTGAAGTGTATGGATAAAATTATAGGAATGTGGCTACTAGTTAACATCATTCCCAGTCTAGGAGATGTGAGCAGAAAATTATAGTCGGCTTCAGCCAAAGCATGTATCATCGTAATCAAATCTCAGTCTCAAAGCTCCCAACAGTCTATCTCGAAAGGTTTGATACAGAATCATTAAAATGCATTTAAAAATAAACACGATTTTTTACTTCTGCAAGCCAACAGTTGCACTATATTGCATGCCTCAAACCATTCCTGGGATCCTTAAGAACAGATAATGCATATATGCAATGAATTCATTGACCTTTATGACATCGTTATCCGTCTATGTTAGATCCCACTGTGGGCGAGCTGTGTGCAGCCTGGCAGGTGGTTGTACGGCAAGTCACGTAACTTGCACAGCGGGACGGACAACATAAAGATCAAGGCTAGTTATCAAGCTCATGCATTGTAAGTATTGCTTCTTTTCAGTAGTTCATAGTTTCTCATGCATCCATAAGGGTCTAATTTTCCAGCATGTCGTCCACTCATGTTTTCTCTCGCCTCAGGCACAACCATCTCCCTGTCCTCAGGTGGAGGATTAGTCTTGGTTGGCATCCAGCTCGCCCCTGGTATCCTCTGCGTGCACCTCGCCTCTTTCAAGCCTGTCCCTCTGCAAGCTGTTCCTGGACCCTGGCACTGCCCTCTGTTTTGCCCCCCACCATGTTCATTTATCTCCATACACTCTTCTGACAGCCCCAGGTCTTAAGCTGGCACTGCGGGCGACCGCCTCGCCCGTCCAAATCCACTCCGGTCCTCCCATCTGTTTGGCTCCAGACCGCGGGCATCTGCTGAAGGCTATTGTTGGGTTCCGTCATATGCCGGGCCAAAAGGGCCCCAAGAGAGCCACCGTCGCCCTGTGTATATGGTGGTGTTCAATGGTTTGCGGTTGTGCGACAGTGTATGTTTGCTTGTGGCACGAGCTTAGAGAAGCGGCGGCAGGTCTTGGCCTCAGTCAGGCTCTTTGTTCTGGAGCGGTCCGGAAGCAGGCATGTTGTGAAACCCCGCACTGCCCTGGCGGAGCGGACGGAATGCCCTCCTGCAGCAGGGACTTGACACCGGGTCAACACACAGTCCATCTCCAAGAGGCACAGAGCGTGTCTCGGGAGGAGATCGCCACTAATGAAGTCCACCCACTGATGCCAGGATTCAGGTGTTGTTTACCCTGCCTGGCGTCTTATTGATAGCACGCTTCGTGAGACTCGATCTGCAGATGACACGGTGGATTGCTGAGATGTGCAAGAATATAAAATTGCTCATGACTGTACAAAATAAGGATTTATATACAGTTTCCTGCAAGATTAAATAACTTCTCAAAGTTATCAAAATATACCAAATTTATCTTCCAGCAAATACAGACGCAACCAATCCAAATTAAATTGTCAAACCATTTCATGGCATTACCATATTGGGGCTGCACAATATGCATTGATTTACTGTACTTGTTATGGGCATATTATATGATATTGTATTTATATATTTTAAGAAAAAAATTGTATTTATTTATTTGTATTAGTCAATATTATTATTCATGCTCATTTTCTCTTTTTGTTTTCATTCACATTACCTTGTAATCAGATTCAAGTATTCCACAGAGCCATGTAACAACATTAGTTAATGCAATAATACATGTTTTACAGCATGTATTAATATGTTGATGTTAGTGAATAAGATAAAACGGTTACATTTTTAATTTCAAAAGTTTATTAGAAAATACTGAAATTAAAGGTGTATGTAACTTTTAGCCCTCTAACGGTTACAAAAAGAAAATATCTGCATGCATTTTGTGGAAGAACATTGTTTTGGTTGTGCCAAATATGTGAATATGACTTTTCACAATAGATAATGCTTTACAATCAACTATGTTTAAAAAGCTACATATGGCTTTTTTTTAATTTATTTTTTTAAGCTACATATGGCAATTTGCGATACGATATTGCAATTAGTGTGCAAAATCTATTTTAAAAAAATTATATATATATATATATATATATATATATATATATATATATATATATATATATATATATATATATATATATATATATATATATATATATATATATATAAAATTAAAAAAAAATGTTAAAACTGAGAATTAAACCATTTGTTTTTCACATTCTCTCTGGAAAAAGAGAGCATCACTACAACTTCTGAAAGTGGCCAGCAGTGTTGTTCACTTTTCGGTGTGTCAGTGTTACGGAATTGTGTAATTCCGTTTATTTATATATTTATGTGTATGGTTGGTGTTGTTTGTTTGCTTTGTTGTCCTTCTGTGTTACGTAGGACTTCCAGCTGCGGTAAGGTCCACCTCTTCCTGTGGGGATTGGACCGTAGAAATTGATGAGGGTATAAAACCATCCCTTCCGCTTCCAGCAGACGAGCTGTTGCGATTCCGGGCCGGTCGCACTTCTCCTGTCTCCTCTCCAGCCGTCAGACCGCCATTATGGATTCTTTTGATTTTTGTTAATTAAGTCTATGTTTATCTTTCTTTTGCTTGTTTCGGTAATGGATGTTTTGTAGGGTTGACCTGCCCTTTTATTTTTGCAATTTCGTTCGCTCTGTTTTGTTAGTGTAGTTTAGGGTAATTTGTTGGATTTTGATTTCTTACCTCGAGGGAAGTTAGTTTGAATTTTTATTTGTTTTCCCTTTTTTGTTTGTTATTTTGGGCCTTGGGTCTTCCTGACGATTATACATCCGTTTCATAAATGTTAGTTTAATTTTTCTAATTTATGACAATTGACTTTACTTAATAAATGTTATTATTTTCTTCTTGAATTCTGGATTTATTGAATTATTAATTTTTTTTTTGGTCTGACGACTGGGCTGGGGAGTCATATTTTTATTTAATTCATTTATTACGGTCTAACCCTAGACGGATCGTAATAGTCAGACAGTGCGAGACTGCAAGTTACTGTTTTTCGCAAATTATTACATTTAATAACTCTTTTTAACATCAAGCAAGTCACATAAGTAACAGTCGTGTGCCCAGTCTATTCTCTGCTATGCGTTGATCTAAAACGGACACTTTTCACAATGTTGATGTAGCCTATTAAAATCATTCAGATATTGCATGCCATTAAATGTTTGTACATTTGCGATATTTCGATAATTTCGATATATTGCACAGCCAGTGTTGGATCTTGTTTTATTACAAACTCTGTCATGTTCTCTTTTGCCCTGCAAACTCTATTCTGTTCACATGTTTTTAAAACGGGAGATTTAGCTGCTCCATGTCAATCTTTTTTCGCTCGTCGTGACAACTAACCTCTGCCACTTACACACCAAACATGCATCAACGTATATGACGTACGGGTGAGTTTCCTGTACACGAAAACCATCCCAACAGGTCTAAAATATAGGCCTACAATAGGCTTACCATATTGAATCTCATATAAAATATATAAATAATAATATAAAAACAGGAAGGAGGGTTGAGTAATTGTCTCGTTATTTAAATTGTGTTAATTTTGAATAACCCTTCACATGAACTAAGATTAATAAATGCTGTAGAAGTATTGTTCATAATACTTCGCTCATTTATACTATTGTAAATAGGCCTAACTAATTACCTTATTGTAAAGTGAAACAAATTATTGATAACAGCCAATTTTTTTTATTTTATTTTGGTGCATCCCGAGTCCACATCCTACAAGTCTGCAATCCATTCGGTGACCTTTGTAATGTCAAATTCATTCAACTTTGATGGCATGTGCGAGTTGAACTGAGCAGTCCGTACATTAGATCACGTAGCTTGCCTGGCAGGGTGGTTAATGTAAAGATCAAGACAATCGACTTCAGTGCCTAGCACACACACATAATAACACCCAGATTCACCTGGGTTCCCACTGTTGCACTTCAGCGGATCATGGTCAGAGATCCCTTTAGCCTATTTAGTTCACTCTGTTCCCTGCTACGCCTTCTGCCACTGCACATTAACATTTCATCAGGTAATTACAGCCAGCAAAACAGCACAAAACATTACGTGCCATTACACTGTTAATGACAATGCAGAGAGAGAGAGAGAGAGAGAGAGAGAGAGAGAGAGAGAAAGAGAGAGAGAGAGTGACAGAATGAGAAAGACAGCGGAAGGAAACCGTTTGACAACTATAAGTGCAATAACAATGAAGATAGCGAAGAATATGAGATTCCTCCAGCTTATCGTCTTCCTCAGCATGTTTATTCTGTCTCTTTGTCTTTCTTTTTTTTTCCCAGGCATCTCTTATATTCCAGTTTTTCCAATGTTTGGAAGCGTTGTATAATTGACAATGTTAGTTCCCAAATCATAAAAGATTAATGTATGACGGATGCATAATTAAGCAGTTTAATTCCAGGCTTTCCAGAGCATTACTCATTCTTTTCACTTTCATTCGCTCTCTCTCCATCCTTTTCCTCTTTTTAGCCCCCCACCCCCTTTTTTTGCTAGCTTGAAGATAATCAGAGCAGACAGGGGCCTTTCATCTGAGCAATGGAATGATCTGAGAAGGGAGTTGTCTAGTGGGCTAAAACAAATCATCTCAAGTGTATTTGAGAAGGAGGATTGTAAGTGTGAGCATTAAAGTGTATGAAGGTAATTTAAGGGGGGGGGGGGGGGGGGAGAGTAAACAATCTAAAAATCTAGCAAGACTGGAGAACAAAGATTTCACAAATAACTGCAGTAACAGCCTGCTGGATATATAACAGCACAACGGCAAAAGTAAAAGACGTGGCCTATCAAACCATTGTTCTGTTTGTCTGACCATCTCAGCCGAGCAAACAACATCGGCTCAACAAATGGAGCAAGTTTGGTCGGGACAGCTTTTCGGTTTTGTGATGCTATGGAGGACAACGCATCGTAAAAATCAACATAAACAGAATTCACAATCTATTTGACTTCAGTTACATGACATATTTCTGATCGTTTTCCGATCTAAATAGGATAAAAAAGAAACAAAATATACTTGAATTTATTCAAGCAGAATTAATTGGATTGTGAAAAGTGCATTCCATAATAAAATGGACAGACTTGAATGTAAATTTCCTAAAACAGCATTCTGAAGACTAAAAAATGTTGTTTTTTAGAGGCGAAGCAAGATATTATATTTTGATGAAATATTAAGCAGACAAATAATATTTTTCTTTGGAACAACATGCACTAATGAATAATGCATAATAAGACCAAGAATGTTTAATAATACACTAAAAGGGTATTTTTCATATTATTTTATGTAGACTTTAAAAGGACAAATGGTGAAAGTATCTACTACCTCACTCTCTTTAGACTGAAAATGCCTGCATGTAAAGTTCTTTGCACATCTTTGTACTCGATGCAGTTTGTTTGAGGTTCTCTTGCATACCCGAAATGCTAAGTTGTGGTGAAACATTTTTTTACAGTTGTCTCAGCAAAGCAAAGTTCACAAAACTCAGCATTCAGTCTCCTTGAACTGCTTTTCAGATCCAAACACAAGGCATACTTGTTTCTTAACTGCTACAATAGAATTCTAAAAGCTATAATGCAAAAAAAAAAAAAACACACACACACAAAAAAAAAAAAAACTGCACAGCACAAATGCCATATAAAAAAAGAAAAAAACTATTAGCATGAATAATTCACACATAACAAAGGACGCTGCATATAAAAAATAGTTTACAAGCAAAAAATAATTTCCCTCCTCACTCGGGGTTACAGAATGTATACTTTCACATTAATGTGGCATAATTCCTGGACACTATTATTTGTAAACAACCAGTATGAGGCACAGCCTTTCCAAAGAACGCCTAAACACAGAATATCCTACAAAGGACAAATGACATTATATTTGTCTGTAGGGTGCAGGTCGGAACAAGTCTAATGTTAATTCAGGAGCCTGAAGCTCGGTCGCCCTCCCCATCCAGTGTAGTCGCACACACCCTCTCACGGGGATGGAATTGTTAAGTAGCTTTATATAACATCAGCTACCATTTAGATCCATGTTTTCATAATCTGATTAAACATATCCGCCACAGACGATTTTGGAAAAGTGTTTCATGAAGACCAGAATATAGGACTGTTCAGAAAGTGTAAAACACTCCTAAACCCTGATAGCAACAGTACAGCTATGAGTCCGCATTAGCCAGATTAGCGTTCCTGCGGCTAAGCAATGATGCTAGCAACAGAAAATGTGAATGTAATGTAAGTCTCTTTGGATAAAAGTGTCTACAAATAAATACATGTGCATGAATACATGATAAGACACTGCTAGGTTTCACAGGAGGAAGCAAAGATAAATAGGAACAAGCAATTGGTTATGAAAGCAACAGTCTTTAACAGTTTAGGCTGAGTCATTTATTCTAACAATCCAAAAGTTCACTAGCAGGGTACACAATAACAACATTTTTGAGCAATCACCCTCCTGTCGGTTTCCCACAGCAGCGGTTCTGCGCTGGTTGCAGACATTACAATCATAAATTAGATTTTTACATTGTATGAAGAAAATTTAAGGAATTTTTCATGATGAAGATTTCATGATTTTTCATCTTAATTCATTTAAATTGAACTGGACTCCACAGTAAGTGAAATACGAATTAAAATGGCAGGGATAAGAATATCAAAGAACAGTAATGTGTCCTCGTCCACAAAAGTTAATTTATGACATGCAATGGAGATCAAAATTAGAGAACAATTTAGAAACATTAGATTTTTTTCCAGAAATATTGTTGATATTCATTGGTTGAAGTTTGAAGGAAGATTCGCTGTGGCTATACCATTGTTCTGCTAGCATGTTTTACAAAATACCAATGTACTTCAACAAAAAACTTTATTTTGTCAAAAACACTGTGATCAAAATTAGAAAACAATAACCAATGCAGCACACAAAAAAAAGCATTACAACTAAAATATGATGCTTAGAGCAGTCAAAAATTAGTAGAAAGTATAGAGGCCCTTGCTTTGAATGAGCTCAGCACATCTGTGGCCACAGGACATCACTAGATACTCACACTGCTCCGGTGTGATCGTGGTCCACTCTTCTTCCAGTCTCTTCCACAGTTCGGTAACTGTAGTGGGTTTCTCAGCCATACATTTGTCGCCAATGATTTTACATAGGATTAGAATGGGGTTTAGATCAGACTCTGGGCTGGCCATTTCATTATTTCAATGTTCACATGTTCAAGGAACTGCTTTACCCGTTGTACAGTGTGATTGAGGGCATTGTCTTGCATAAAAATTGCGCGCTGATTGGGGGATGCTTGCATGTTGCTGAAGGAGGTTCTGATAAACAGGTTCTGAGGGTCTGCCATGTAGCTGTATAATAGGCCCAACTCCTGCTGCAGAAACATCCCCAAAACCATGCCACTTCCTCCTCCATCTTTCACTGACTTCTTTGGGCACTTTGGGTTCAATCTTTCCCCAGTTTGATGCCGAACATAATGTTTCCCATTAGACACAAATAAATTAAACTTGCATTCAAATGAACTTTGACCAGTTCTCCTCTGTTCACATTACATGCTCCTCAGCAAAGGTTAGTCTAGCCTTTTGATTCTTTCTGCTGATGAGAGGTTTGGTCACTGCAGAGTGAGCTTTCAGTCTGAATTCTCTTAAATGACAAGACACTGTATGGCGAGACAGATCCTTACTGTTTTCAGCTCTGAACTGGCGAGTAATTCCAGCTGCATTGTTGAACCGATTCCACATTGAAAGTCTCTGCATTGTCCTGTCCTCTCGTGCATTGGTCTTGCGTACCTTTTTGGGTACTTGAATGGATTAGTGTCTGTGTAAAGCATCAATATTCTAGAAATTACAGATTTGGAATGACCAACTTCTTTTGCAATAGCTGAAAGGGTCATCCCTTTGGCCTTCATCTGGACAACCTGGTGTCGTAGGGTTTCAGTCACCTTAGAGTAGCTTGCCATCTTGCAAAGTCAGTGAAAATTGGAAAGTTTGCTTTAAGTTAAATAGGGTTTGATAGATTATTACTGAAATTAGCACCAAGTGCCAGATTAACACCCAAAGCTTGAAAGTATCTGAAAGTGTTCTCTAATTTTGACCAGTGTTATTTTTCAATTGTCTTATTTAAATTGTAAATACTGTACTTCAGAATATATTTAACTTGTGAAATATGCTTAAAAAACTGCCCTTCTGCTCCTGTTAGGATACTTTCAAAAATGACTAAGCAGTGACCTTGAAATTTAGGAAATTGTATGTTCTCTAATTTTGATCTCTAATGTATATAAACTAAATAAAATGTTCTAACATGCAGCATATATCTATAAATCTATTTAAAATATTTTTTTACTTTTTTATTGGAAAAATAGGGTATAGACAAAGTGAACTGAAATCACATCTCAAGATCCTCAGAATGTTTGTTATGTAAACAAAAAAACGAACAAAATGTATAGTTCTTCTGCATGTATTGACAATATATATATATATATATATATATATATATATATATATATATATATATATATATATATATATATATATATATATATATATATATATATATATATATATATTTTTTTTTTTTTTTTTTTTTTTAATTATTATTATTATTATAATTTTTTTTTTTTTTATGGAAATTCCAAAACAATGGATTGGATCTTAGATCCAACTCAAATTAAGTCACTATCTCGTTCCTCCAGGTCACGCGGCCTCCTCCCCCTAAATACTTTTTCAAGGGTTACCAAGTTTTAGCACACTGTTTTCTTTTATTGTTTAGAAAGAGCCGTATACGTTCCAAATTAAGTGTATTTGTTAGTTTGTCAAACCAAAGATGGAAAGGAGGAGGCATTTTCATTTTACAGAATGTTAAAATAAGGGTTTTGGCCATTAAAAGTTCATAGAAAATAATTTTTTGTTGTGATTTTGACAAACATGACTCGTGTCTTGAAACACCAAACACAATCAAAAACTCATCTGGTTCAATAGATTGACTAGTGATTTCAGAGATGACAAAATTAAAATCTTGACTGAAAAAAATGGCCAGGACATAATGCATAACTGTGAAGCAGGGTCACAGCAGCCATCCAACATTTGTCACATTTTAGAGAGATTTTGAAATCATTTTAATTTAATTTTCTAAAACAGCTATTTGTATTCTGTTTGCTAATTAAAAGTCAGGAATTTAGATTTTCTCAATTAAAGTTTTGAATTCCACAATGCTGTTTCCTAGGAGACCTCAAAAATCCCAGTTTGTTGTCTGTTTGGGGTATCCCTTCAATACACCCAATAGCTGCAAAATTTGAAATTAAGTCGGATGCTTACTTAGGTTAGAGATTTACAAAAAACAAGCACTAACAATAATAACAATGAAATCAACTGCTCAAAAGCCACAATGAGATAATCAGGCATTGTAGAAAAAATACCTTTGAGCCATGTAACAACCATGTGGGTGTTTTGGTCCATTTCAAAAAGTTCACATTTGGCATCTGGATTTGGCAGCTATGAATTTTAATACTTCACCTGGCAAAAAACAAACAAACTCTGAACTCCCAAACCAGAGAACTGGAATGCCATGGGATGCAGACACTATGTCTGGATCAGAAATGAATACGTCTTGCAATTCCTCTACCTTGGGAGAAGAAACACAGACGTAGTGTTGCCACTGTGGCATAAGCAAAAGGGTTTTGTCCAACTTTAATTAGAACCCAAAGGAAGGAGACAACAAACTGCGATACTGAGAGAATAAAAGCACAAGGAGGTTCCTTTGGAAAGTATGTTTAAACGCACAATAGATCTTTAATGAGGATTCAAAATATCTTAAAGATTATGATGTTTTCAACTCCACAAATCTTCAATCAGCCTAGAAGATAGATTAAATCAGATGTATCTTCTAATACTATTAATAACAATAATCCACCCTATCAAAGTGGAGATGACTGTCACGCCAACAACATCAAAAGAATCAAATGCATCTTAAACATGATTATCAGTGACAGATATAAGCTCATGAACACTCATAAAAACTCTCATTTGGCCTACTTCCTGTTAGATAGTTTAGCATAGTCGATTAGAGCACATAAATATTCCATGTAGGGACCTGCTAGATTCAAATTAGGCTTTCCTTAAGGCAACATCGCTAACATGTAATTAAGGTCAACATTATGCACACTGAGACTGTTTCTCCACTAATTGTCACCATTGGATGTCACAGGCTTTCTCATGTACACCCACGTTCATGAAAATCCCATGCTATACAATTAATCCCATCAGCTAAAATGCCTTGACAATGTACTGAATGTTTTTTTTTTTTTATTATTATTATTTTTAAAATTTAAGAACAAATCAGTATGCAAAGAGGAAGCATGCAGTGGAAAGAACGTATTAATCTCTGACGTGAAAATTCAGATTTGCGCACCTCTTCTAAATGAGACAGTAAACATGTAAAACTCTCAAGTAGTGCATCAAGATAGAGAACTTCCTATGAGATTAGCCTCCAAAGATGAAGTCCCGTACGGCTCCTCTGCCTCCTGCAAGTGCGTGCAACAACTGCGGCATCCACGATCCAGACTCTTCTGAAAGTGGGTCAACATGAATGCTGCAGAATGCAGGTTGCATATACATCCAACATGCGTGACAACATAAGGTGCATGTGGAAAAATTCTTAATTATAATAATAACAAGCTAAACATCTTTTCTTGGTGTGAAGGGCTAAATGGAGATTGGGTTGGAGCAATTTTACTGTCCTCCAGCAATTAACTTGGAGATGGGGGTGGATTCTGAATTCTTGTTTAAAATGAGGGAGATAAGAGACCCAAGCCCGAGTGTCAGCTTTAGCTATCCCTGATGCTGGCCGCAGGCTCGAGAAGATAGCAGAAGCTCTCTAAATTTCCCCAAGCCTTGCTAGAGAAAGCGTGTGGTGAAGATCCATAGATAACACTAGCTGCCAATCACACGGCAAGGCAGGATGAAGATGTGGAAATCTTAAGAAACGAAAACCACAAGGGGGACATCATGTGAAGGTTAGAGACAAGGCTAAAGAGAAAGACATTCAGGTAAAGCTGAGAAAGAAAAGGAGAATAAAAATATAACAGGGTTTTCTAAGCTGAACAACAGTAAACGGGTCTTTGGCTAGACTGAAACATTTGAGCTTTGAGAAGCAAGTTCAGTGTTTCCTTTGACGTTCTTGCACTAGGAGTGTGACGAGACACTTATCTCACAAGATTTGGTTCGTTGAGAATGAGACAAAACAAGAGTTTTACATAGTATTTTTTTTTTAGAAATGTGATGAAATACAAGAAAAAAAGAAAAGAAAAACGGCACAAGATCTTGTCATGCCCCTATTTGGCCTATTTAATGAATGATGCTTTCCAAAGCACTTAAAGTATACTTGCTCAAACTCCCAAAAATCCCAAATTAAAGGGACATAAGCACAACCTATGTACCAGAATATCAACAGGACATAGGAATGGGGTATTTTAATTGAGGCAAGTAAGCAACCACAGATAACACTCTTGCAGAACACCTTAACTGCATACCAATGCCCTAGAAAGCACAAATAAGCATATAAGCACTGTAGCAGTGCATTTTGCACAGAAAATACTAATTAAATCCATGTCAATCCTCAAATTCATTTCATTTATATTATCCATACGTCATTGATGGCTCTTGGACATGTTTGCCATGGTCCTCACAATTCAACTGATGTGTTGGCCATGGCACACAATTCAAACAGGGGAGCATTGATCGTTCTAAATCCTTTCCCAGCTCAACCCTCCAACACTTAGCGATGATACCTTCAAACTACACAAAAAAAAGATCTTCAGAAATGGTTTTGTTCTTCAATAAAACAAGCGCTCGATTGGAACCGATCCAGGCTGACCTCTGAGGGACCAAGGAGAATTGTGTTCTTTCTTCTTTTTTTTTCTACCAAAAGCAAACTCTAGATAAACAGTGTACCTGCCCAACATGGTCTGTTTTTTTCTCCTCTGGAGCCCTCTGTAGCCAATCTCACTGCAACAGGAGGCTAGGGAGATAAAGCTAACTGGCAGACTGCTCTAATCTGTAGCCTCTGTTTCAGCTTCGTGCGTAGGTGACGTGAAGGAACCCTGTGCTTTCAAGGACTTGATAGATAAACCTGACTGTGAGATATAGATCAAGAGCCATGATACCCAAGATATGATAACAGAAGGGACAGGGACACCATCCCCACCAAACCCACCATCTCCCCTCACCCTCTGCCCTGAGGGCGCCAGCAGGCTGTTACGAGAGAAGGCGGCAGTAAGGGTGCACGTGAAGGCAAACTCCAAAGAGAGAGCGAGAGAGAGGGGAAAAAGAAGAATTTTCTTCTTTCTGATTGAAGCAATCCCATAGAGCTTCCCAGTGCAGACTAACACACACGCTGCTTCCTTTTTTTCCTGGCGCACTTAAACATGCACAGCATATCTTTGAATTATTTACCACCAGGTATCCTTTCCTACAGCTCGGAGCTGCTGCCAGGGCTTTTATGATGCACTTTTTCAGGAAACAGGGGGTTGAAAAGAGAAAGAAACATGTCACTCTTCTTCTTTGTTAGCATTGAACTAACAAATGTACGCCTCAACTTTAATCATATGCATAGCGCCACATGCTGTTCGATGAAACCATCTCCCTTCAACCTTTGACATGTGACTCCTGCATTGTTTGGCTAAATCAGTGTCTCAGGTACCGAGGGACGGTTTTACGCCGCAATCAAATGCAAATGGCTGGTGCTGCGGTAATGAGATTGTCCGAAAACAAATATCCAATGCATAATGTCCGTTCTCTGCACATGTATCAAACCCGGGCTGCAACTTTTCTACAAAATCCTGCAGAGAGAGGCATATTAAAAGCCATATATCTGGATATCGCTGGGATATTAGAAAGCGGGTTGGCAGGAGATTATCTGGTTTATCAGTTAGCCTTCTCTATATCTGAAGAACATCACAAAGATGGATTTTATTAGAGAAGGTGCCTCAGTAGCCTGCAAACTATTACACCAGATCATGCTGACCAATTTGCTTTCACACTTCACTGAGTGCACAAGGTCTGGCTGCAAGCCGTACGTTTTCATCAGCGGACGCTTCAACCGCCAACTTATACCGATTCCAAGTCGCTTGACGTGAACCATCAATTTCAAGGCGCCGTCAATGAGGCAAGACTAGACAAAGACATCACTTGCGATCGGTCCATATTTCATGAGATTCATTACCCAGGACGCTGTGCAAATGCACTAATTGCTTGTTGCCTTGTTACAAATTCGCTTTGATAACGGAAAGATTTTGTCTCTATTAATGAAGTGTTGTTCAGTGCATTATTCAGACTATGTAGCTCTGCGATGAAACTTGGCTCTCTCTCAAAACACCCAGCTTAGTAATTGCCGTGCAAATGGGCACATCAGAGCTTTTTGCTTTGCACAATGCCAGTCAGCAGCTAGTCGCGCACAGTCGAGGCTCGGGCTGCCCATCAAAATGTGGCGAGGCCGTTTCAGCCCAGGCACTCCTGAGTGGAGTTACACCTCTCCAGAGCTGGGCTTTATATGAACTGACAGGCTCCTCCAGCTTTTCACAGCACCTCGGAGACCCTGATTTTCTGTGTAAGTGTGCGGAGCCAGCAGGTTCAGTGATTTTGCACAAACCATGCCGAGGAAAGCGCCCGCTCCTCATTTCCCGCTCATCAGCAGGTATTTACTATGAGCCAACTTCAACGAGAGCTTGACTTCTTAAGATAGCTACTTCTGCAAAATGAAATACAGGATAAATGTTTGCATTAACATGATCTAATTACACCTAGTACTGTATTAAAGGTGACCTACCATGCAAAATTCACTTTAATACGGTGTTTGAACACAGATGTGTGTCCACAGTGTATGAAAAAATCAGTCTATACTGGTAAAAAAATACACCCACTTCTTTTTTTTATCCCCATAAATCATAAACTGTCTTTCCAAATGAGCAGTTCAAGATTTCTCACTAATTTTACGTTAAAAAAATAAATAATAATAAAATAGGGGGAAGCCCCGCCCATGACTGGTGACGGTCACACTGCTTCACAAACAAGGGTCAGTTCAAAATGCTGGATTTGCACAAAAGATTAACATGATGCTACATGTTAGTCGATGAGTTTAATCAAAGTAACGGCACAACAACTACATGCATTTATCCACTAGCCATTCAGAAACAACCAATGGAATTCTATAATTTTTAAGTTCTTCCTGAGTCTCTCCATCAGCGTCTGACTCTGGTTCGAACAGAGGCTGAACACCGCTACTGATAATTTCTGACATTATGGCTTCGTGACATTCTCCAGTTTTGTTGTTGTCGGAGTATATGTAGCACGAGCTGTGAAGGCTCCGCCCTCTTCTGCGGGGAGCAGCAGCTTGTTTGCATTTAAAGGGGCACACAAAAACATGTTTTTGCTCACACCCAAATAGGGGCAAATTTGACAAGCTATAATACATGATCTGTGGGGTATTTTGACCAGTGTAAACTTCACAAACACATTCTAAAGCAGGGGTCTCAAACTCCCGGCCCGCGGGCCACTTGCGGCCCGCAGGATGATATTTTGTGGCCCCCTACTTGACATCAAAGTTTAGTGTTAGTGTGGCCCGCGCGTTGCTCTGAAAACCATTTTTGGCGGAGTCGTTGCGTGTGCCTGTGTCGCGCTTTATGCCTCACTTCGTGTGTGTGTATATGAGAGAGTTAGCTCAGCCCTCTCTCGTGCAGTATAATTGGTTGACACCTCGTGATTGACATGAACAGAGGCTAATCAGACAGTCGAAATGAATGTGGTTTAACGGCGCTCACATGGCCAATCAAATCAAAGTAGGCGGGATATAGATTCTCTTTTGGTCCGCGCACATGTTCGCTCGCGCAGTCTTCACACACACAGACGAGCGCTTCAATATATCGCGTAATGCCGTTGCGGAGAGAGACTATTCTTTCCGGTAAAATCACAAAACTAAATTGCACACACACAAAATGCAACGTGTCTATGCTCTTAATATCCAATAATTGATGAACATTTGAAGAAAACTATGAGCGGATTAGAACTCTGAACATTTGAGACGATTTACTTAAAGTCTTCTGTTAGACCAGTGAGGAACTCAAATATAAGCAGCCGATGTATGTATTTATTCACTCATGCGAATAATCTCGGGACTAATAATATAGTTGACGACAATTAATGCAAATATTGTTTGCAAATAGTCCCAAATTGATTATTTCCCAACTAGAATTAGACCTAGAATTTCGTTCACTGTTCTGTTTGACCTGATTATGGCCTTGCTTTGAATTAGTCTATTATTTTAAATAAAAATAAAAACATTTATTATTTCAGTATTACATAATGATTTAATTTCTATTGGCCATATTTATTAGTACACAATTACCATCACATACCTGTTGGTAATAGATAGGTGCGAAGGACGAAGGATAATCAGATCCAAAAATCTCAAAAATATTGGCAATATATATAAAAAAAACATGAGTAGGCAAGAGAAGCCTATATGAACCATTCATGTTCAGAGAGTAATGTTCAAGTTCAGAAGAAACATTCATGTTGAAGAACTCTTAATAATAAAGATTGGATAAGTTGTGCTCTTTTTGTGTGTGTGTGTGTGTGTGGGGGGGGGGGGGGGGGGGGCAGGGTAATTTGAGTTTGAGACCCCTGTTCTAAAGGACACCAGAGAGTTATATTACATCTTGTGAAAAGAGGCATAATATGTCTCCTTTAACATTTGTCTGTAATATTATTTGCTTTGGCTAAGCAAAATCCATTTTATTCAGCAGATCTATCAGCCATTTGAGGACAAATTCCCCACAAACCAGACTTGTTCATGGTGTTATTTAACACTCAAATAATTATAGGAAATGAATATACTGTTCACTTTATATACTGTTGATAATTCATAGAGATGTGGGCCTCTTTTTGCAATTCTGTGACAATAATTGGCCTGAATTTACCTGAACACACGATATGTTGTATATATTGCTACTGTATTTAGGCTTCTTTTGGATTATTCAAGATGCTAGCTGTTTAATATTGTCAAGTTATTTAGCAGCCATGCATCGCTGTTATTTTTAGTTTGTTTCTCAAGGGAAAGGTTAAGAAAAATAAGTTCTGATGTCAAGAAAAAGGCTTCTAAATGCTTGGAAACAAACTTGAACTTGGAATCTCTGTAATCGTCTATGATGCAGTCTTTGTCTTGCGTATTAATTAGCTCTAAATATTTCTGTCCAATATTTCTCACAGCTTCAGCATATTGAAAATCAATGGGCGTGTGGAAAGACTCCAGATGAATGCTGTCTATTCATTCAGCTCTATTTCAAGAAACAGCTTTTGCAGTCTGCCTTCTGTACAGAATTTTCTAGTCTGCGTAGGAGCAACATCAGAAGCGCAAAGACTTGGATCTTAAGGACCATCGGTCACAGGTGATCTGATCACAAGTGAACAGCGCAGGTGTAAACAGAGTCCTCAAATATCTCAAGTTGTTGGAGAAGATGCATGTCCATCGACCACATGTGACCGAATCGCCAGACACAGATGTTGCATCCTATTGCATCATTACAACTGTGAAATTAAGACTTATTTTCCCAGTTTGAGTAATACTAAAGGGGTCTTCACAAAGACAGTGATTTGCGTCGACAAAGTGATCTGATGTCTTTATTTTTTAAGGGATATTTCCTAAGACGGAGTGACAGACTGCTGGTGATGCAACAGAGCTCAACTTTATGTAAGTGGGCGAATACAGTTATACAGTGACTGCAAATGTTTTTGTCTTTTTTCCTTTTCAGAGAAACTATTTTTGTTTATTAAGGAGACAGCACTTTTCTTTTTCGAAGCCATCGTTTCATGCTTTACTAGAATAGTGAAGGACAGAAGATTATGACACAAACCATCACAGCCATCATCAGATTCTTAGGTGACGCTTTAATTGAAACACGTCATTCCTCTAGGGTCAACCTGTCGAGAGCTGTTTTTATTTATTTTGTTGTAACATCGTCAGCAAAACGTAGAGAGTTGTGCATTCTTATCAAAGCAAGGCCTCCACCGTACCAGATCTTTAAATAAGATTTCATCCTCAGCTCTGCGGATTAAGAAACCAAAAAGATCCTGCTGTCACATTTTATCTTTGTAGCATAGTTATAAAGCTGAGATGGAAGCCAGGCCCATACACGTTTGACGTGGTTATATCACATCACTGCCCCAGGTAAAAAAAATAAATAAAAAATTATATAAATAGCAATGGGGGCATGTGAAATGCTCAAAGGGAACATACTGCAGCACTTTTTTGATATAACTAACACTGCACATGACTGAATGTGCTCATTATTATTTCACAGGTAAATATTACTATAATTAATATAATTAATATAACAGTCAAAGGCTCAGCCCCCCAACATCTTTGTTTTTCTTAACTTATGCTAAATATTGTGAAAGTCACTGGCAAGAGAGTCTAGCTTGCATTATTAAGCTTGTTTACAAAATCGGAGCAAGTCAAATATATGTATACTTTCAATATATAGTCATATACTTAACTTTATCGCTGATTTGACGTTACTGAAGTGACCCCAAAATTCATAAGGAGCATGGGGGGCTGAGAATATTTTCTAGGCTTCTCAAATGTAGGTAACATTCCAGTTTAGGGTTCAATTCTCAATATTACCTAGATGCTTATTAGCATGCACATTATTAGGGTATTGAATGTTTATTAGGAACACATATTGATGCCTATGCATGACCATATTCCACATCCCTTACCTCAAGTAAACAAGTTCCTTACTAACTATTAATAAGCAGTAGGAGTTTATAGAGGAAAAGGTCATAATTAATAGTGAGTTATTAGTAAGAATATATATTCTTATATAAATAAAACATCAACAACTATAAAGAAAATGAGAGAAAAATGCATATATGTGTATGGCAATTTTTTCCTAGTTCATGGTGATTAAATGGTGAAAAAGTATCCCTTTTTTTTTACAGTGGAAAGAGTCTAACAGCAAAAGCATAACACATTGTAAGCATGCTAATTCTAGCGGTCAACTGATGTAACACATTGCTTCCGTGTGCTGCAACAGTATAAAGTCAACTTTCAAGGGATCAATTAGCTGTACGATATCCACCATATTCCAACGCCCCATGACGCTTTGCACGAAATATGGGTGTAACTTCTGTTAAGATGTAAACAATCAGTGAAAGGCTCGGCCTATGAACACAATAATACCTTTTTTTATAATGGGTACAATGAGATATCATTATTCTACTCACCCTTCCACCATAGAACTAGCTAGTGCTTCAGCGTTCCATTTACAGCTTTTGACCCTAAGTTGAGAAAACTCAAAAATGTTCTGCAGCTGGTTGCCTTAAACTTTTCTTAACTCTTTTTTTTTTTTTTTACAGTGTACTTTCAATAGACCATAAATAAGCCACAAGCACGATTCTGTCCAGAGTAATAACAGACGGGTTAAATATGACTGTAGTATTGGTATTATGTAATACACATTGCCGTAATCAGAAATGATAATTAACTTTAGAATTGTGTGATAATATTTCAAAGTGTTTTTCCGCATTTTGACAGATAATAGTATTTACCTGTAAAAAAAACCCTGTAAAGAGACAAGAAAAACGAGAGATTCTTCATGGATTCCAGTGAATTCTTAAAAGGATATATTATACATTAAATCGTGAGAACAGACGTTCTGAGAATGTGTAGTATATGTTGCCCTTTTTCATACTGTTACAGTGTAATGCAAATGGAATGGAAGTTCCCCAAACCGGAAGTGCCAACTATAATTTAAAATACAGGATCGTCAGGAATAAGGTTGATATACTTTACTTTGGTGGATATACTGTACCTATTTTGTTAAATGGACTAATGATTTTAATTAATTGTTTCAAAAGTGACCATCAAGAACATTTGGAATCTGATGGCATCCAACTGCATCTCTAAATAATGAATAACTACATTAACCCATCTAGAACGAGCTGGAGGGAAAAATGAAGCATGACTTGATGACCCTTTGCATTGATACATTATACATCACCTGGGAGTCAAACTGATTTCCATAGCTCAAAGCACATGGCAAAGACAGATGCATTTTCTAAAGGGCACAATGCAACCAGTGCAGACCAATGACAGATGGGAGGAATGTGAATGTGAGGAAAGCTTGTCTGAAGCCGCCGATATCTAATTATTGAGTCATATTAGATATCAATCTACATTTTGAGGCACTGATTATGAGAAGAAAAAATGTAGACGCTTCAAACTAGAAAACAACCGCATCTCATTGCATAAAGATTTAAATATGGCTGACCTACTATGAACCATTGCAGTACAGAAATTATGCATGCCTATGGACAGGTCTTGACTTCAAAATGAAAAGTATAACTTTCACAAGTATAATAATAATACATGTTTGGGGTCGGCACGATTATTACACTACAAACGTCTTATTTAGCAATGACACATTCAAGTGATCAAAAAATACAGTATAGACATAATGGCAACATATACTGTTACAAATTGTTTATGTACTGTTACTATTCAAAGTATAGAATCCTGATTTTTTTTCTTCCAAAAAATAATAATAATAATTATATATATTATATATAATTTTATATATATATATATATATATATATATATATATATATATATATATATATATATATATATATATATATATATATATATAATTATTTTTTATATATTTTTTTTGTGTGAAAGTTATATTTATAAAAGTTATATAACTTTTAAGATAGCTGTACAAAAGCATATGCCAATGCCATTTCTTTATTAAGCCTATTTTACTTTAATTGTGAAAATATAAATCTAATTGTCTGCTAATTGTCTGACCATCTATATATTGTGCATCTTTACACACAATACATCCATTCTAGCCTAGATCAAAACGATCAAATCCCAAAGTATTCAGTGTTTTAGTTTATAATGTGACAGAAGCTGACCTGTAAAAACCCGCTAGGTTTAATTTCACACTCATTTGCAGTGTGGCTCAATAATCATTTAAATGCAGAACACATAACAGCATTTCATGCTGAAATTACTTTGAGTGAACTAACCTGTGCTGTCTTTAAAATATGCTTCTGAGCGGAAAAGCACTAAAACAGCAACTCAGCGCCGCTTGAATTAATGAGGCTAACGTGTGGGAATCTTTTCTGAGTGCTATCTGAAGACGTGTGCGCCCTGCAGACTGGGTGGGGTGTTTCGGGGAGGACCTGAGTGTTGTAATTGCCTCTGTCTGCGAGCCTCCAAAACTGCTGCTGACATCAGACACTGCTCGTTTCAAAGAGCGCGTCAGATGCAATGCCTCCTTCAAACGGCAACCACTTCATTTCATCCATGTCGTTTGAAAACTCGCCACACGCAGGTGTCAGGAGTAAACGGATCTCGTTTAAAAAGGTTTGAGCTGAGGGAACAATGACAACTGAGAATTATAAACATAACTGGAAGCTATGATGTTATTAATTGCTGTGTGAGTTCATGCCAGCAAAGTTTCAAATGCCTTGCAAATTTGAGACAGTATTATGGAAAGCATGTGGAATCCTTGACATGATATCTTACTGTGATGAATCTGCAATCTCACAATACAACCACACTCGCATCATCCCACCCACAACAATGTTGTAAACCATTCTCCTGTATAATATATAATGCTTAGTTACATGCAAATTATCATGTACAGTCAGCTGATCATTGTCACAAAATAGACACAGACAGGGTGATCTGATGGACTCTGATGCAAAGCAGAAGATGGTAAGAAAGAGACCAGAGAGTGATAGAAGAGATATGAAATTATCACTATTGTTTCAAGAAATCAGTTACCAGGCACATCAGCCAATTATGCAGTTTCACATCAGCAACCAAAACCTGCAGAACGCTGGCATTGACCAATCTGAATAGAGTATTGAGGAGTTTAATCTTTATGAAATGTAATGCTGATATTTATGCCCATTTAGGGGGGGAAATAAAATATATCAAATGTCATTATTGTTGACTGGTAACTTTTAAAGTTTAATACAAGCTATACATTTTAACATTTATTAGGCTTTAAAAATATAAATTATAATAACTTTTAATTGAAGTGAATTTCAAACAAATAAATCACATAAAACTATCAGGGTGAATTCAGGGTGATTGGGACTCTCTTTGCCATTGAGATGACTTGGAAAAAGTGTCTCAATCACCCTGAATTCACCCTATAATAAATGTCACATTTACCTGTGCCCTTCGATATATCAGGGTTAAATTGTTTCTATTGTCCCAGTCAGACTGGTCCAGAGTTTTACTTGCCCTGTCAAAATGCACAAAAAGGTATTGTTTTCAGAGTTTTTTTTTATTTTTTTACCCATGTAACCTAGTAAAGAGTGCTTTAACATTTTTGGGAAGGTCTAAAAGATAAGAACTATACATAAACTGATCAAAAGTTATTAAACGCTTCACAGTCTTAAGTCTGCATAAATTATATTATAGTATATATATATATATATATATATATATATATATATATATATATATATATATATATATATATATATATATATATATATATATATCCTTATTAAAGCTAAAACTTTTGTTCTTTGATTTACAGTAATGACAGACATCAGCAGGGTTAGGCTCCTGTCACTTTAAGACCTGATGCAAATGACGCAGATCTGATACACATCCCATTTTTTCACAACTCTTTACATTCATTCAAATCTTCTTTTAACTCATTTAAGTCTGTGCTTGCAAGAATACTCTACAAAACGGGCAATTTGGCATAATTCATGTTTTTTGTCTATTCAAGCGCTGTCTGAGGAGATTCATAGAGGTGCGCCAGTAACGTGTGTCTTATTGCGCTTGAATGGTTTAAAAGCATTTGCATGAATAAGAGGGTGAAAATGTAATGTTAGCCAAAGGATGAGAGGAAAACTGAAAAAAAATGGCCATATCGTCCAGCCCTACCCTTAAGCCATGAAAAATGCCCATATTTAACTCGAAAAAAAGCATAACTTATTCATAAAGCCTATTGATGAGGAATGTACTAAAGTGAAACAGCAAACAAAAACATGATACAAACTGAGCCGTAAGAAGCCAGGGGCCTATAACATTAAGCCGGTTTAGCTGATTAGCCAGATATGTTTAAGCTTAGTTTGTGCCAATCCTGGGTTTTAGGTACCATTAAAGTGTCCCATGCTTTTAGCAGTCGTCATCTCATCGCCATAGTAACTTGCGCTCGATGGCTAACCTGCTCCAGGGCAGGTTATGTTCTGGATAAGGGATCTCAAACTGAAATTGGACCAATCAGCTTTAAGTAAAGTGACACACTTCTGATTCAATAAAGTCACTCCCCCTGTTTCTACTCCAAATTAAAGGTCACTACATAGCAAATTGTTTTTAAAGACTAAAGTGTCATACATATTTATAATAATAATGATTTTGAATGATTTAGATATAAATTTATGTATAATTTGTCATTATTATACCCTTAATCAATTACACATTTATTATTTTAGTTAATCAATCATTAATATGCACTTTGTTAAAATAAAAATAAATAACATGTATAAAGTCATAAAAATAAGCTTTAAAATCAATAAATACAGCTATAAAAAAATAAGCTTACTGAGCTTAAATGTTCAATTCTCTCTCTATATAAACTAAACTAACTTCATAACTTTTATTTGCATTGATGTATAATATTTTTTTAAGTTGTACTCTTTGATAGACAGCTCTTTTCTTCTTGCTGTGTAAATTTGTTTAAATTCTTAACATTTTTTAATCATGTAATAATCTGCAGAAGAGATAAATGAATCTCGCTGCTTCTCTCGCGAGAAGTGAACCTCAGGTTGATCCACAGCGTGTGATTGGCTGTTCACTGCTGATGTCACAGCCTGTGATTGGCTGTTATACTGATATCCCAGCTAAACTCCTGAACTCAGGATCAAAGCCCGAGTTGACAGAGAAAGCTGATGATCAGCATCATGGTACCAACAAAGCCTGATTAGATTCGATTGGTTTTGTCAACTCGAAACTAATCCTGCAACCCTGAGTTTGTTAAACTACCTTCAGTGTACAGGCTCCTGAAATTGTGCCTACTGATAATACAGTGTATAGTGCTTTATGACACTGACCATTAAAGAACTAACCACAAACATGATAAAATGTAGCCTGACAAGCCAGATCCACATCAAGATGTTTGGTCTGGAAACTCACCATTGACGGCTCAATCCGAGAGGCGGGATAAACGGCTATCTTTTAAACTCCATCTGCACGGCCTACACGCCATTGGATAGCGCTACAACCAACCAGAGCAACAAAGGTGAAGCAGAGCTAGTTGACAGATTAAACATTCGCCGTATCCGGTTGGCAAAACTCCGAACACATCTTCCCTTTTTAAGAATGACTTCAGTGCCGTTCTTTGTTCTTTTCTCAGAGAAAAGCTTAACTCCAAGTCTTCCAGAGTCGCGGTCAAAGCTGATTTGAAAGACCGCCGTTCAACAGTTTCTGTGTTTACTAGAAGCAAGCAAGCGCAACTCTGCAGTCATTATGTTAAGCCCCACCCACCGACTCTATACACGATGTGATTGGCCCGACCAGAGTTTGGCTTTTACAGCTCAGAAGTGTATTGAGAGTTGCTAGATTAGATTTGCTGCCGCTAGGGTGCGTCTAGATTTTTAGGCTAGATAAAATGCAGTTCAAGGCACAATGTCTTTCTCCAGAAAGAAGAAAAAGTAACAACAAAAAACGCTTCAGGTGACACACAACAGTTAAAAAGCCCTTGACATCTGGGAACAAGAAACTCATTCTGGGTTAAATTGCTCTGGGTGAGGACTGGAGAAAGAGAGAGAGCACGAGGGGGGTATGATCTGTGACATTTAAGGTACTGTGAAGGTGAGCTGCTTTGGGCGCCTGCTATGAGTGACAGGTGATAAATACAACGGTCAGCCCGCAGCTCTGCCTCACTCGCTAATCGTAAGGAAACCTTTCACGCCGTGTCCCACCTGCCACCAAAAACCCTCGCCTCCGTCTACCCTGAACAAGGCCTGTCGAAAATTACACTTTTTACCTTAATTACCCCGTTTAACTGACAGAAAACAAGAAGTAAAGAAATATATTTAACAAAAAAGACTGTTTTCAAGTAGCGTAAAACAAATGTACTCTCATTCACCTTCCGAAGTACGCTTAAGCAGATCCCGGGGCCATCTTTTTTTGTTGTTCCTTTCTACGCCGGTCATTTGTATGTGTCTAAAGCACAAAAAGAAGTGCCAACAAACAAGACATCCATCACCTTGAGAGACAAAACAAATTACACACTGAAGAGAACCGTAATGTGTCACCCAGGCTAATAGCGTCAAGGCCGTCCGCCGGTGAACCTGCGCTCTCCCCTGCGTCTGTTCATCCGCCCTGCCTGCTTTTAAACGCGAGACTAGCCGTAAAACACAAAACACAGCTGAGCACTTCAAAAACACACTTTCGGTTTCGTTACATATTCAGACATTTCACTTTGTCAAGGCTGTTTCTTTGGAGCTTCAAAGCAAGATAATGCTAAAGTGATGTCTTTCATCATTTCACTGAGCATGAACTCAGTTTGATGATGACAGTCGGGAACTTTATGCAATATGTGACCTGCTCCATCATTTTGAGCCGTTCTGACCCAAAAACATTTCATGCACTGAATGAACAAGGAAGTTCCTCTAATGGTATAACTATTGAGTTAAAATTGAGATCATTTTAATGTGGAAGTGTAATTAAATGTATTCATTTGCGATCTTTTGTGGTGTTTTTTAGGTATTTCTTTATGATTTTTTTTAGGTTGTTGTGTTGAAGTCTCTGTTTATATTGCAAGCCAAAGACAAATTTGGCATGCAATATATAAACCAACTAACTAAAAATGGTGGCTGTCATAAACTTGCTACTAAATGGCTCAAAAGTTAGAATTTTTAAATTCTTTGGATATAGTGAGATATCACTCTATTCCCATCTTAGATTTCCAAGACACTGCCATACGTTCCGCCACTAAAACTTTCCTTCCCTGAAGAATTAACAAATGCAGTGTCAGTTTTTATATTTCCGACAGAATCAGGACATTTATTCAAAAAGACGTAAAAAAATAAAGATATCAACAGTTATATTTGCATTCACCTATTTTCATGCACATTTTGGGATATCGCATGAAAAAAACAAAAACAAAAAACAAGATGCGAATACATTTTAAAATGAAATATAGAATTGTATGTTCAATTGAGGTGGATACATTTTTTTATCCGATAAGAAAACATACGCATAGACAATGATGGAAAAAACATTTACCAAATAAATAAATTAATGTGCAACAAAAAAACTCACATGACTTCCATTCCAAAAATCTGCAATTTTTAGTACAGATGTTGCAGCAATTTTCTAGGAATTGACGATTTTTGACAACACATTTGACAACACATTTTGCTTTATTTGAAAATAATAATAATAATAATAATAATAATAATAATAATAATAATAATAATAATAATAATAATAATAATAATAATAATAATAATAATAATCAACTTTTGTGCATAAGTCAGATTTGCAATTTTGGATGGAAACATAGCTAATAACAGATTTAACAAAATACAAGGCATTGCTAAAATAGTGCATAGTATATTGAACAAAATACTTGATTTTAGTGATATGATTTTCTCAAGGTTTTTTTTTTTTTTTTTTTTTGTAACTTACAAAGTATTTACATTTTCTAAAAGATAAATATAATGTGACTTTCTAAAAGATAAATATAATGTGACATCTAGGCTGTTTAAAATGATGACCTTCACATTCGAAACACTGATTGGCCAAATACAACAGGAGATGATGCGTTAGTTGAACCTTTCAACATGTCTTCTGATGCTAATTCACATTTTTATATTGTGCTGTAAATAGTAGTAAAGTGGAAAAGATGGTCAGTTCACTGCAAGCATTGTAACAGAGGCCAGCTTGTAGTCACTGTGTGAGTAAACCTCACTCCTCTGACCTCCAGAGACGCTCTAGCGACTGACGCTAGGGGTTACACCCTTTAGCCTCCTTGTTGGAGTGCCTGACTCTTATGCTGGCAGACATGGGTTCGAGTCCCACTGGCAGTGTGTTTGCTTGTTGTTGTATTGGTTTGTTGCAGTTTGAAAATAAAATGTAGGGTCAGTGGGATAAAAAGTAAATGCTCCTTAAAGTTGGAAAATAACGCATATCAAAAGCAGAAAGCAGACTCCAAAAAAACAAAACAAAACAAAACAAAAATTCTAGATTTATACATTCCTTTTTGATCCACATTTAAATATGGGAAAATTATATATAAAAAAAATAATAATAAATTAAAAAAAAAACAGCATACCCCTATGCTCGCACTGGGTCCACATTTCATTCAGTAACATTAGATAGTTTTGATATATGATGTTTAATGTTGATGATCAGGTTATTTTTCATATCCATCTGCTTACATACATTTTGCTTGTTGTATTGCGTCTCCTTTGCCTGTGTTTTGACCAGGAGATTCTGAATTCATTCAGAAGATACGAATAGCGCCCCCTAGCATATAACAGTGAAAACATGGACACCTGGAAAATTCTGTGTTTGGCAGGGAAGCGTTTTCCCACAAATAATGGAACATTAAGCATTTGGCAGGGTTAATGAGGAATATCTGAAGAGCAAATAATGCTATTAATCACTATATATGTTTGACTTTCTACAGAATAAAAAAAATATGAACAAAGCCAATGATTTGAGGACCTCTGGTTGACAACACGGAATAACCCAAACACTTATGTACATGAGCCTGGGCTGCATATGCAACAAAGTGGCTCTTCACACTAAGACTTGGTTGAGTTCAGCAAGCAAAAAATAAGCATGATCTATAAGCATCCTGCTAAACAACCGAGTCTGCAGAGGGGATGGATGGATCCGGGGGCTCCGTAAAGCCAATAAAAGTATAATTACATGCCTTTAGCTTTGGTGACAATGCGTGGTGGTGATGGTGACAGGCACCAGGGCAGCGAAGAGGCAGGAAGGATTACCGTCACCCAGCCTCTAGTCACCTCAGCGGGGGTCACCTTGAATGCAGCCTTACAATTTTACCAGTCATTAAACACCAAATCCAGTCTCCACGCACACCTTCCTCATCATCGCTCAAAACTGACAAGGCCGTCACATTAGAACCGCAGCATCTCCCTCTAGACGGTAGGGAGACGCGGGTTGAGTCGTCTTTGCGGCTAAGCTAAACTGTGTTTGACATAATAGCGTTGTGTACGCAGACTGTACTCCCTGCCAAATAGATTAGGGCTCTGGGTCTCAAAACAAGCCCTTGGAATTAGCATTTATTCAAATCGACGTGATGAAATTGACATTTCAAGTTCAGCGTCTTCATTGTCCCTCTTTTTTTCTCGTTTAGCCGGCTTGTACTCTCCTCACCAGCGTCTAGTGACATAGTTAAAGGTATGTGTTGACGTTTCTTACTTAATATTCTTCGTGTTCAATATCCGAAGCGCCGAGCCTTACATATTCAGCAATTTGGAGATATTTTTCAGGCCAGACAAAGCGCCCATGATAAATTGGACAATAAACACTCTAATCTAATATGGCAGACGTGCGCAGGAGGCTAATGGGCTGGTGAATATGAGCTTGGTGTACGTAGGGACGCCTCCTGAAGCGGGCCAGCAAAGGATTAGCACAGCTCACAGTTTGCACCATTATGCCCAGGCATTTATTCAAAAGAATTGGTGTCTTTTGTCCCAAGTTCAGTTTTGTATGTGGGCACAGAATAAACAGGAAATTGGTAACAGGAATTTGCAGGTAGTATTGAATAATCAAATCATAGGATAAGCAACATTGAGATCTGATAGATATATTTAGACCATGGCTTTGGAGTATTTTTATAGGAAGAAAATGAAAAACAAGGACCACAGATGAAGACAAAGCGTTGTCAAACAAGAAGTAATTTTTTGAAGAATTCAGCCTTTACTGTGCCTCATCAATGCCATTTACATCTCTAAAGCCTGTCAGCTGTTGTTCTGCAGGTATTTCAAGCTCAAAGTGCTAGCTTTCACCAAGCATATTCGTAAATGTCTGATAATTTTTTTTTTTTTTTTTTTTTTTTGAGCTTGTGAAGATGAGCGCTGACTTTACCATCACAGTTTCCTGGAATTTGAGTATCATGTGGGAGTTATTTAATATTCAACATCCTGGTTATACAATTTCTTAGGGCACTTTTTTACATGAAATTCATTAGGCTGGTGCAGCAGCTCCCTAGAGCGCTCAAAAGCTTTCAACAAAATACATTTTGATTACACAATGCCCAAAATAATCTCTTTAGAACCAGAAGCGAGTTTTCACTGTCTTGCTTTCAGCTGGCAAAAAGTTTCATGCCCTTCAACTCCTTTCTTTATTCAAGAACAATGAATTAAGAAACGTGCCAATGTGAAATGCCAAAACAGAATAAGACTTCATATATGTGGTGCTTTTTTTATTTTAGTTAAGTTTAATTCAAGGTTGCAGCTTGAATTCAGTCTTAACTTGCCAAACTCCTTTATGAAGAAATTATAAATCTCCTTAAAAGCAGTGTACGATAATATAACCTATTAAATATTAATGATAATAAGTAATCTTCATCTATCAATGTGACCACTGATAGCCTGAAGTTATTTTATCATTATAGTCTATTAGTGCGTAAATTAAGGTCTTAAGGGTTAATGAAGAGTGAATCCGTTTTGTTAATAATGCAGAAATATCGTATCGCAGATAGGACGATCCCTGGGTCGTGACATTGAAGTAAAACAGGATTAATCTCTGTATGTTCTGCAAAAAATAGAATCTTCACACAATAGGGTCCAAAATGAACACCCAGTAAGTGCCAAACGGGAGTCATGATGGATAATAAAAATGTTCCAGTTGTAATATGTGAAATATTTAATTGCATATGCAATTGTTGCAACGAGAGTCCCGCTTATGCAACCACTGTGCTTAACTGAAATCAAACAGACATACACACTGCCTCAATAAAGAAAACATATAATGTGACTCTTAATTTTACCTCAATAAAAATGTAGACATAGTTTTAATGTAGGTAGTTTTCCTCCAGAACTTCTTAGGCAGTTTCTTAGGTACCTTTTGTATACGTACATTTTACTGTCAAATAAAAATAGTGTAAAGGTTTTGGATTTTGTTACACAACCAATCCAAGAAGAGTCAAGAGTCTGACTACATTTTTAAATTCAACGTCTTTGGGTATAGTGAGATATCACTCAATTCCCATCTTAGATTTCCAAGACACTGCCATGCGTTCCGCCACTAAAACTTTCCTTTCCTGAAGAATGTACAAATGCAGTGTCACTTCCACTTCTGAAAGCTCAGCAGAGTGCTCTACTCCCATAAACCACAGGGAATTGTCCTTTAGCTGTCCTGTCCGCGCTACATTCCTGGCTTGATGCGTACTGATCTCTCCTGGTCCAATTTCTCCCTTTATTCTGGGCCAGGACTATTCAGCGCTCCACAATTGCTTCCCAAATGTTATTGGATGAGACAGAGACACGAAGCATTTGGAGGAAGAACAGGCCTCACCAGCTGCGATAACAATGTATAATTTAATCCAAGATGGTGTTCCGACCCTCTGTAGACCTTCAGCCACTCCTCCTTCGGTCTTTGCATTATTCAAGCTAATGGTAACCCTGAAATAGAAAAACAGCTTCTTATCTCTTAAAAGTTTTATAGCGCAGAGCGCTCAGAGAGTGGGAGGCAGGCACATGATGCAAAGACGGAGCATGCGGAACCGAGCAAGTGACATGTTTGCTCTAATGCAAACTGAAGGATGTTTTCGGCCTCGAGACCGTCAGCCTCCAGCGGAAGAATCCCATTGGATCAAAAACTGAGATCATTCCTTGAGGGATCTTCTTGCTGGTCTCGGCCCAAGCAGAGCTGGTGATGTTTAAGTCTAATGACATGATTTGGGTTGTGACATCATTTTGAGGAACAAGGAGGAGGGTCACCGGACACTGTTTATCCTGTAGGGGGGTTTCAAACAGGATCATGAAGCAGCGATGAAGTTCTGGAGCTAAGTCTTAGACACGTCAAAATAATGACAAGTCTAACAAACTTCAACCGCTCTTAACTACAATGGCAAGCTGCATTTAAAAATAACTCAAAGCAAAAATAAAAGGAGGATATTTAAAGAGGTCACAGAATGGGTGTATATAAATTTAAAACCAGCTGACATGCACCACATAATCTTTTTAGCCCCAAAGAACTGAAACTAAAAGCACATTTGACCAAAAACAGCATCTCAGTTTCGCAGCATAGAGAGAAATCACACGGCATTAGATTTTTAGCCTGACCATCTTTGGGCAAAATGGTTCATATGACATTTGCTCACAAGAAAAGTGTGTATAATAATATAATAATCCATTTAAATATATATTAACATCCACTACCATTCAAAAGATTTGACACATTAATTTCTCATGATCTAAAAGGCTAATGATTGTAATTAATATTATACATTAAAACTTTATACAAAGATATAAATGATGTAGCATACTTTTTACACAATATAATTTATTGTTATTTGAAATTGGCATAGTCTAAATCAAAAGAGCTCAATAGCAAGCATCTATGACATTCTTGTGTCAATATATAGATCAGGTCAATCCTTCAATTTAAGATGATGCTATTTCTTCATCGCTCCTCAACAAAACACACAATTTAAAGTATCACCCGTGACACTTGTGACACACAAAAACCAGTGCATGATGACTTGTACAAAGTTTATTATGACTTGACTTAAAAATTAGTTATGCATGTCCAAACTTTTGATTGGCATAACCCTTTCAGACTGGTGTTAGTGTGTCTTTGACTCCAAAAAGAGCAAGAGAGAGAGAAGGAGAATGGAAAGGAATAGAAGATGGAGGTGAGAGGGTCTTAGGCCGTAAAAATCTACGTCCTCCAATCCATCAGCCTCTGCAGTCATCTCTGCAGCATAAAATCTCCCATAAAACACTGTTACTGTTGGGAACGCTCTCCACTGCAATTAGACAGCAGCTTCATTAGAGAGAGTGTGACGGAAATGGCAGCGTTCAGAGGAAGGGGCAGTGAGGGGCAGATGTGCTCTGATCATAGAGTCCAATCTGGACAGATATTTCTTCCCTGCTGTCCATCAAGACCCGAAATAGAATATAACATGGTGTTTTCAATGATGAAATACGTCCAGCATGAATAATAGCTATATGTGCCAGTTAAACTTCAGTCAGCAGATCAGATCTCAAACGAACAAGCACACTATGGAAATATCCCTCATGCTAAATTGAATACTTGGCATCAGAACTATGGTCAATGTAGGCGAATAATTAACTGAAAGTAGTGCTGCTACTAACATTTATCAGATGTTTGACAATAGCCGTAGTAACTTCCAGAGTAGCAAACTATATTTTCAACATTTAGTAGTGTAGCGCAACAAAATGTGACATAGCTGATTTTAATGCCCCATTATGTTGCTCAGATCGTCAGAGTCAATAATTGTTAACATCTAGCTTCAAAAGAGCGGGCCTAGAGTTTGACTATAAGTTTAACAACTTAAAAAAGAGTATTAAAATCCAAAAGAGGTTAGGTTAGTTCACCCAAAAATGAAAATTCTGTCATTAATTCCTTACCCTCATGCCGTTCAAAACCCGTAAGACATCCGTTCATCTTCGGAACACAAATAAAGATATTTTTGTTGAAATCCAATGTCTCAGACAGGCCTTCATTGACACCAATGTCATTCCCTCTCTCAAGACCCATAAAAGGCACTAAAAGACGTCGGTATACAGTCCAATCTCTCTACAGTGGCTTTACAATAATTTTATGAAGTGACAAGAATAGTGTTTGTGCATAAAAAACAAACAAAAAACTAAATAACGACTTATAACGACAAATAGCTTTGGAGCTATTTGGATCGCCAAAGGCACGTGACTTCAGCAGTTTGGCACTGATTCATCAAACTTCAAGGCTTCAGGAAGAAGTGTTTTGAAAATCGGCCATCCCTATTTATTGTTATTTAGTAGTTGTTGTTTTTTTGTACACAAAAACTATTATCGTCGCTTCATAATTTTTTTTTTAGAAGCTAGTGTAGTGAGATGGGCTTTGTAACGACGTCTTTAGTGCCTTTTATGGGTCTTGAGAGAGGAAATGACATTGGTGTCAATGAAGGCCTTTCTGAGCCATTGGATTTCAACAACTTAAAGGGGAGGTGAAATGCTGTTTCATGCATACTGAGCTTTTTACACTGTTAAAGACTTGGATTCCCATCCTAAACATAGTCAAAGTTTCAAAAACTAATGTTGGACGTTTGATAGAGTATTTCTGTGTTAAAAATACTCCTTCGGTTTCTCACAAGTTTCTGAGAGTTTTTTTCTAGTATGGCTCGGCTTGACGTTAATAGACCGGAAGGTCCTTGTATGGGCCGTACGGGCTCTTCTCCCGGTAGGGTGCGCGTGCGCGTGACTAGAGAGAGAGAGGAAATGCACGCCCATAAACACTGCTCAGGTGCAGATCCAGTCGATCCAGACGCCGCGCTCCACTTTATTCCTATGGGTGACATCAAGCGACTTCAACGCTTCAGCACAGCATTCCGGGAAGGCAGCGCTGCATTTGAACCGAAACGCAGAAATGACGGGAAGCGTCACAACATCGCTTCAGTCGGGTCGCAAAGTGGATTTCCACGGTCACTGCTGTCACAGGACTTCACCAAATCATACCAAAGAAGTGTGTAAGTAAACGACACGATCGCGTGCTTCGTCATTCAAATGTGCTAACAGACTCCATTGTTGTTCTATGTACAACGTTACACCAGTCTGACGTGCAAAACCATTTTGCTTTCTACTGCTAAGGTTTAGTCGCATACAATAGTCCATAAACCGAATCATGTCCTCATACACTGCGAGTAAAGACACACAAATGTTGACAGGCCACTAAATACAGTACATAATACAGAGACGGACATCCTGCTGTTGCTGTTTCTCCTGTTCAATTTATTTCAGCCTCGGAATCTGATTCTGGATCATATATCTATTAGCTGAGATCGATAGCCATGGGTTTCTCCACGCTTGAGGACGTCACCGCTTTGCGTGCTCGTCATTCTTTAGCTCCGCCCACACGATACGCCTCCAGGCGCTCGTTTTTTTTCTGGAAAGACTCGGTACAGCACATATTTCTTTTATAAATATAATAAAACTAAAGACTTTTCGGAGATATGAAGGATGCAATACTACTCTATAGGTACTCAAGATTGACATGTCGAGATTGACTGAAACTGAGTGTTTCACCCCCCCTTTAACAACCTAATAACAGGATTATGTGGCTGCACAGCAAGCTAGTTTAAAAAAAGTTTATTTTGGATTTTTACACAAGCATGTTAGGTTTGAATATGCATAACAATTTGTCCCAATTCCATCCTCTCTATTCACAATAGTTTATGTCCTTGCTGCATTTTTACAGTTTCTAATAAAACAAAATAAAAAAACAGCAAAAGCCCCAAATATAAAAAGATTGAATACATCTTGAATAATGAAAATTGCACCCAAATCTCAAAAAAAAAAAAAAAAAAAAAAAAAAGTGCATGATTCATTTTAGTGATCATTTTCCCTTTCTTTGAGGTGTGTCTCAGCTGTGCATGTACTGTACGTCCTGTATGAGTGTATCAGCCCACCATAGACCTCCACACTTCAGCTCCCCGGAGAGATATTATTACCCGTTATGAAAGCAACGGTCTGGTTGGGGGCGCTCTGTCGAGATGTTGCGACATTGACAGCGAGGGGAGAGAATAATTGAATGTGCCATTGTTGAGCTGCACTCTGCAAGTGCCCTGTGCGGCAGACTGTTCAGGGGAACAGAGAAATTATTATTCTCCCGTGCACAGTTGGTATCACTTGTCTCGCAGGCACATAATGGTAAGCGTGGAGGCATCAGTGAAGCACAGGCCCGCAAAAGAGCCTGAAATCCATTTCCACACAAGCAGAGAGTTGTGAGAATTGTTAATTGCTTCTCCGATTCTAGCCGCTCTGAAAATCTGGCCACCCAGGACCCCGAAACTCCCAAGTTGGAAAGGATCGCGAATTGGGATCCATATGCGGGACATTGCTTTTCCTCATTAGTCTTCAGGCAGCAGCAGTGACTTGCATGAAGGTGCTTCTTGGTCACAAGCAGACTGAGGCCTGAAGGGAGAATTACACTTCTGAGCACTGGGTTTATGCTCATTTTCATGGACTAGACTGCCACAACGAAGACAGACAGCAAAGTGTGGCTAGTGCATTAGAATTCAACACCATTTCTGAGGGTGTGTCTCGATGTCTCCTCACAGTAGGCTCCTGCAGGTCCTCATGTGGTCCAGCATTGGTCATATGGAGGGACTGCATTTTAGGGGTTCGGTGACCATGACAACGGGAAAGGGAAAACATATCTGGTGGAGAAGGCGGCAGTGGTTATTTTCAGGCTGAGTTTATGCTGGGTTATGGTCTGAAACAGACGGAGGGTGACATTGAGTGGGTTCAGTTTGCCCTCTAAATGCCATGCCCCTCAGGTGGCCCAGGAGAATAAACCTCTATTAGGATAGAGAGATTGACTTGTACATTCAAATTGTGTGAGGGCATAGCTGCACAAGAGTGTGTGTTTATGTCAGGGAGAACGAGAGATAGTGGATGAAGTCCGACTTAGCCCCTGAGAATTCCCCACTATCAGAAAGTCCATGGGGAGAGTCACATTTAAATACATGGGGAGACAACATGCTTGAATTTAAGCTTAGATAACCTGGGAAGCCATGGAAGCAGAACAGAAAAGCACAGACTAAAAATGCAAAAGCACTAACTAGGGCCAAGGTTCTCTCTATTCAGCCCTTTCAAAAGCACTTACAAAAAGTAAAAATATGTAATGTGATGTATTCGCATGCAAAACGTGATGCATAATTACATATGCTAATATAAAAATTGCCATTGCCGCATAAAAATTCTCTCACACTGCCTTGATTTTAAAAGCCTCTCTTGTTAGTTTTAAAAATAATTAACTTTACATTGATCCTAATGCTGGTGTCTCAAAAAACCCAAGGCCACGTTAACAGTTAAAAATGAGAAACAGCTTAAATAACACCTATTGGTACTTATACCTATAGGGTTTTGGTTAGGTCTGAGCAGTAGCGTACCGTGGGGTTTCAGTCACCCTACGACACCGCCATAACAACAACACAAACACCGATACATAGAGAATGCACATGCACTGTATGCACTACTGTTACGAACCCTGCTTTCAAAGTGCTCATTGGGAAGGGGGCAAGAAACATAAAAGGGTACCTGAGACAAAAGGTAATGGAACTATTTATTGATATCACTGCACTCATGTGTCACAGTTTAGGCAAAAGGTGAAATAAATCAATGAAATCACTGGCACAAACGTTCTTAAACAAACTAACAGAAACTCGGACCAACAAGAATATCAAAAGAAACAGAAAAAACACTGCTTGTCAGCCGTTACAAGCTTGACATCAGGATGTACACGAAGCTCATTAAGGCTGATACATACTCCACAAGAACAGAAAAAAAGTGCTCACTCTCAGGGCTGCGAGAACAAAATTACATAATTGTGTTCTCGCAGCCCCTGTTTGGGAGTTCTCGCAGTTAGTTCTCGACACATCATCTGAACTTTTTTCTTGTAGGTGTCCGAGAACTATTGTGTGATTGGTTATAAATTTAAAATGGGCGTGGTTAATGCGGAGAAACGCACCTGCTTTTCTCGTGAAGAATGGAATGTACTGGGCAGGACAAACTTTGTTCTTACCACCTCGAGAAAACAAACAAATTTCTTGGTTGTTCAAGAGTATGTCCCAAGCTTTAGAACGCAGCCAGTCATCCGAAGCGCCCATAGTTTATTTCACATAGATCGCTCACAACCCGCAAAAAGTTCAAACGGCTGATGACATCAGCGCAGACACGTCGCTGGGCCTATGGGGCGTTCTATCATGACACATCAAAATTTGATTGGATGATGACCCACGTCAGTCAAAGTTAGGATATAATGGAAAATGGCAGCTTCAACGGAAGACAAGCTATAATAGTGCTGGTCCACGGAGCTGTGATGCGTAGATGATGACATATGGAAAATACAGCTGAGCCTCACAAAATATAACCACATTTTTTCTGGAAATATAATTGTAACATGCTGAAATATACAGCAACTGCATTTAGACAATAACTGTGTGTGTGTGTGTGTGGGGGGGGGGGGGGTAAGAAGAAGCACTAGGCTGCAATTTTAGCACAACACTTATGCTGATGTACAAAACACTTTTTTTACCCAAACATTTTACAGAGCAAATACTCACAAATATACACAGAGCAAACTAGCACCGGGGATTGTTCTAAACCCTGGTAATAACAGTACAGCAACAAATACTCGAGTCACCCATGCTGATCTTATCATATCCACAGGTAAAATTACACCTTTTCAAGTGTGTCATGAAGAGGTAATTGGGCATGCAGTGTCATCTTTACAGAGAGGAAAGCTGAAGCCGATTTCACACAGCTGCTCTTAAAATGCCCTAATTGCTCCATGGGAAACCCTCTATCTCACCAGAAGCCAAAGATTATAAAGATATCACATTTATTTACCGCCCTCTGAAACACAGATTCTACTATTTTAAAAGTATAGGCTAATACTGTTTTCCATTTCAAACAGCAACGGGCTAAAACTAGGGGGATGGAGTTCAGATTACAGAAGGCAACATGATTTCCACTCACTGATATTAACAAAACACAGACTGAGATCAGCCTCTTAATGTTTTATCACTAATTAAAATAAATTGGAATGGCACCAATTATAGCAAATGTATTGAATTTTGTATTTAAGGATGACAATGGCGGTGATTGGTGAAAAAGCAGCCTGAACATTCTGATAAACACCTCTTTTTGTGTTACACAGAAGAACGAATGGGTTTGGAAGGGCATGAAGGTGAGTAAATGAAGCATTTTCAAGTTTTTGGTTAGCCCTCTCTTTAAAACACCAACTAAGACATCATTTGAACAGAATCACAAATCTGTCTGACCAAACCCGAGTCAGATTTCCAACCTTTCAACCAGATAGCACTCAAGACATGAGTCAGCTTTGAAGTCCATCTGTCACCTGCTAAATCAGAAGAGCCAGAAGAATACACCCACCAGCTCCATCTCTGTGTGAAACAATCTGAGGGAAAAACAAGGCAGGCGTGCGTAGGAATGCAGACTGGAGTCAAACATGCCAATTCAACACAGAGATGAGGAACAGCCACTGCGGAGCAGTTACGGGGGAGACTCGCTCACCGTAGGCTCGGAGGACCGGTGATTCTTTGAAGACGAGAGTCTGTTGCGCGCGTGGCACCCATGGGCTTCAGATGAGCATCCGCAAGCCTTCGCCAGGAGCGGCCGCAAAGATTACCGCTCTCCCTTTAATCCCACAAAGGGGATTAGATGCTGCCTGAGAAGGGGGAGAGCAGTTCTCCCATAGAATGGGGGTCTGCTTTGAATTATTAACACTTCTGCACAGCCTGGTAAAACAGGACTTTATACCACAATCACAGCCCTGGAAACAAGGGTTATGGCTTGGCACACTCACACACATATCTATGCACACAGAATCATGGTCACAAGGACTCCGAATTCTCAAGGGGTTTTCCTTCCCTCACCATCTACATCAACAGCATTTTGAAGCCCAATAACCTCCAACAGAAGAGCGCAAAGGAAGTGAAATTCTATCAGTGTGGTGGGAAAGCTTTTAGCTGAGTAGCGTCTGCACACACAATGAGGGCACATAGTGCTGAGGGGACAAGAGGAAAAAAAAAACTTTGTCATCTGTCAAGTTTTAGCACTCCTCAACCACATCCTGTAAGGAAGACAACTACAAAAAAATCAACCCAAAAATATAAAAAGTCATTATCTGATATTTAACAACTGAATAAAATTAAGAATCTCCCGAGTGGATCCATATTGTTCCGATGGCCCCACACTGTCAGATCAAACCCCCAACTGGCCAGACAAACCATAAAGACCTCAAACTACAACAAGCGCCGAGTTCCTGAAGTGAAAAAGTCTCCCCAAAACTTACCCCCCTTATTCCATCTGCCCTTATTCCTGCCCTGAAAGGACGGACGGGGAACATCCAAGAAGACCAGCAGAAACAAAGTGAGTCTCGCAGGAGAGAGGAGGAACATCTCCAGAGGTCTCGGGGGGGTCGAAGGTGAAGGTCCTTCACCTGCCCGTGTGTATGCTCGCCGGAGCACGAGGGGCGCAGGGAACCTGGTGCGTACGTCCGGTCATCGGTCACAGTCCAGATGCGAGTGTGGAGCGTGCGTGTGCCTCTGCCACGCTGCCAAGAGCTCCTGAGCTCTGCCCGTCTAAGAGCGCACGTGTGAGAGTGAGACCCGCTTCTCAGTCAAGCTCCATCATATGCGATCGAGAGCCTTCATCATCCGAGAGTGAGAGAATGAGCGTGTGAGAAGCGCAGCTCAGTCTATCCTCGAAATGTGCGCGCGGATGCATGCACACAAGCGCTCCCTCTCGCTGCTGCCACCGCTGTCTAAAGCCGTCCGCTGTTTCCCCCGCAGTGGTGGATCTGTCCCAGTCCACAGTGAGAAATCTCACACGGTCGTTCTCATTTCCCCGCTTTGTGCGCCAAGAAGCTCCACAGCATGTGTTCTTCTATGTGGAGTAGTTTCCAGAGTGGGGATGGAGGTGGGGAGGAAATAACAGCGTAACATGCACCGTGGGTCGCAAGGGATGCGCCAGGAGAGAGGGAGAGTGAGGGCAGAACGGCAGAGAGATGCAATGTGGTGACAGCGCTAATCCTGGAGCTCTGATCATAACAGACACCGAGGCAGCGGAAGACAGAGAGGCTCTTTAAAGACTAATAACACTCTATGCTTTAACTCTGAGAGTGAGAGAAAGAGAGAGAGAGAGGGAAAGGGAGAGCAGGAGAGAGACTCTTAAGAGATAAGAGTAGGGGGAAAAGGAGAGATGTTGGACACTGCAATAGTCAGCAGGTTTGCCTAAACACGCTGGTTCTCAGCTTGGGGAAAGTTAGTAGCATTAAATGTCCTCAAGGGGCTCATGCAAATGAACATTGCCTGAAACTCTCGAACACACACACACACACACACGCACACACTTTCAAAACGCTTACGCTAAAGACTGTTATTTTTGCCAAGCTGCTGTCAGAGTGCGAATGCTCACTGGGCTTGGGGTTTTAGGGTGTAAGAAACATGCGAGAGATTTATCATCATTTGGATTCATAGAGAGCGCATAAATAACGTCTGCAGCGGCAGCAGTGCCATTAGTGATGACTTGGATGACAGTTACAGCAAACAAAGACATATGAAAATATTTCCTGTTATCTACATGAATAAGTCTTGATTTATGTTGAGCGCTAGATGACCTTCCCCTTTTAACCACTGCAGTACATCTATAAATCATTTGATTGGCTGCATTTAATGTCAATCAAATGTCTTGAATTACATTCTAAGTACAAGGCTACACTCTTAGAAGAAATGGTTCTATATAGCACCTTAAAAGGTTCTATCGGCACTACGTAGTTGGAACCCCTAAAAAGTTCACTGCAAAAAATGCTTAAAACAAGAAGTATTTACTAGACTAGCAAAAGTAATTGTCTTATTTTAGGGAAAAATACCTGAAAATTAAGAGAGTTTTTGCTAAGATACGAAATTCCTTTTTTTTCTTTTATAAGAAATGCTTCATTATAGAACCCTTTTTAAGTGCCAAAAGGGTTCTTCCTTGTCATTATAGAACTCTTTTAGCATAAAAGGGTCTTTCGAGTATACTCAACTATACTTCTATATATAACCTTTTAAGGGTTCCAAATACGTAGCGCAGATAGAACCTTTTCTTCTAAGAGTGTAGGCTCTTTGCTATATGAACGGAAAATACATATTCTGATGGTACCCTTTAATCACAGTCAAATCTTACATAAAGTATAAATATGGCTCTCTTACTGCTTACCTCACACTTTCTTCATCCTAAAGAACATTTCTCATCGTGCCTGTTCAAGTATGAAGCATCTTGATGGCTAAATGATTCCCTGAGAGGCAAAAGGAGTTTCTCTTTGGCTGCTTCTTTTTAAATGTCAGTGACTAGGCATTACCCATCCCAGTGCTTGAGGGACACAGTTGTAAGGTTATACAAAGAGACATGAACATTTATTTACTGCTTCCCATTACAGTTACATATATACTCACTAGGTTTGGAAATAAGTTGTGTTCCGTTCAATTATTTAAAGGCAGGGAGGGGGTTGATTTAAGATTTTTTAAAGAATTTGGAACGTCTGCATATTTTTGCAGATGCAGATATGACGGAACTGATAAAAGCTGGCAGTGTTTTCTACACTTCTATTCAGCAGAGTCGCTGTGTCACTTCTGAATCTGCACTGCCATGGCAAAAGGATTTGTTTTAGCTGAGTTGTGAGAGAGAGAGAGAGAGAGAGAGAGAGAGAGAGAGAGAGAGAGAGAGAGAGAGAGAGAGAGAGAGAGAGAGAGAGAGAGAGAGAGAGAGAGAGAGAGAGAGAGAGAGAGAGAGAGAGAGAGAGAGAGAGAGAGAGAGAGAGAGAGAGAATAATATAAATACAATAAACAAACAAAAAGGCCCTCTTTTGTTGTTTTCTTGCTGGTTCCAGGTAAGAGCAAATGTACAGCACAACCTGTGCGGTCCAATTCATGAACAAATGACTCTGACCTGGTTCTTTTTTTTTAATAAGTCAAAATGACAAATCTACCTCAGTTATGAGGGATGCAAGGAAATTCACAATTTCACTGAACACTGGAGATATTACAATATTGCAATCATAATTCAAATGTGACTGCATATTCAGTTTTTATTTGCTTTTGCCAATTGTGCACACACAGTAACATAATGCAAATACTATATTGCATATTTGCATTTGCATTTTTAATCTGGCATCCAAAATACTCCTCTTGGTGATTACTAACACACATGTACTTGCCAACTCACGCATTATAGAAACAATGAGAAACTAACCAACATCTCTGGTAATTTATTGATGAAACATGTGTTTGTATTAGACTGAGTATACGGTATTGCCAATAATCAGGATATTTAAAAAAGGAAATATCATTATCATATTAATTAGGGGTGGGGCCTAGATAACCATACGATTTCAAATGATTAGTACACATAATGATAATATGATATACAGCACCACTAGGTTGGCATCCCAACATACAGTATGTGGCGGTATTGCACCTTAACATTGGTTTCCAGCTTTCATAAAAAACACAGAGTGCATAGCTGCTTAATACCGCATAAAAGCATAATATCGGATATTACAGGAGGGGTGCTCTACTTGCACTCCAAGAAAGTTAGTTCGCCAGAGTAGACTTTTTTTTTTTTTTATTGCGCTGAAAAATCACTGATGGTAACCCCAGTCTATACGACTTGCCGATCAATAGCGAATGCAAAGTGCGCACCATCACACCATACTGTTCACTCACCTCTGTTATCTTGCAGATTTGACTACTGTACATAGAGTAAGTTGTAATTATTTTAGTAGTCTGAAACTTTTACATTAACCTGTTAACTGCTGATTCCCTTCTGTGTTTTGCTAAATTGGCATTCCTTGGGGCTTTTAGTCAAAAAGTGTTCTCATTCGCATAAAAGTTTATGTGGAGAGAACTTAGACCCCTCAATTTGAACAGGCAAATCCATAGACCACAATGCAACATGATTGCGACATCA